>NC_031502.1:15479815-15536897 GCF_000237925.1 Schistosoma mansoni | reverse complement strand
TTGGCAAAGTAGGTAATTTCAAAGCCCGTCTTTGATTAACAGTATGTTATTATCCAAAATATCATTTAACCTAATGAACGTTTGACTGAAATTGAAATATGGTTCTTTAAAGTATTTGAAGCAAGAGATGAATGTTCTGACCAGTCTTTAACAATGTATGTTACAGAAATAATTTTTTTGTCTGAAATTTATATGAATTGGGTAATCGACAATTAACTACAGCGTCTGTGAATTCTATCGAAAGTGGGTGTTGATGAGTGAGTTATTGAATTCTGCGCATTTAACGTCTTCAAAAAAATTAGATAAAAATCACTCCTGTTTTGTCTCACTGTTCTTTAAACCTGTTGTTTTGCTCATATTAGTTCATAACTTTGTTGATTTACCACTAATATTCAGTGAGCCGATCATGGATGTTGATTTTAATTTACCTGTTGTGTTTGGAATAATTTGAAAACATTAGTCATAATAATTTGTCTGGGTAAATTTGTGGGATAACTTATTTCCAAAATATATTTTCGGAAACGTAGGAAATAGTTTGTTGTTTCAAGCGCATACAAGTGGTTTTACATTTGAGGATATTGAAACCACCAGTCTGAAGTTGTTATTATATATGGATTATGAAACGCTTGACCTTAGCTGAGCTTGTAAAATAATCTTTTAACGTTTTCTCAAGTTGTTATTCAGATGTTAAGATTTTATATACTGGTGCGACGAAAAATGAATTTGGTGGAGCAGTTTGTAGTGTGTTCGTCCATAATGACCAATTCGTAGATACTTTCAAGATGCGCAAGATAGCACATCTCTTCACTAATTTATTTGGAAACATTTTTTGTAATCTTTGACTCCGTTGCACAGTGAGTGTTTTTACGCCAGCAAGACATTTTTCCTTATGTGCGCGGATAATATTTTTCAATCTAAGATGAAACGAATTAATGGAAGCACTGGTAGATGAAACGAAACTGTGGAATACACTTGTTTGCATACTCGATGTGAAGAGCGTTAGGCACAAAAATCAATATTATGACCTGAAATTAGCCATGAACAGAAGATTCACAAATAGCTCATAAATGACAGTCTCAGGCTGAAAAACATTACAATGAAAATTATCTTGGTAGATCCCTGGACATTTTTCAATGTCTTGGAACTCGTTCTCAAATATCACCATGGATAAGCTGGCACAGTGAAATGAATTAGTCTACACAAGCTCACCATAACGATATTAGTTAGAGCTCCTTCCTATTCCTGAGCATGCGAAAGAAAACTGCTTATTCCGAGAAACAAGAAATAGCGATTTGAGCATGGACTCTTCTCCTCTAGAACGATCACTTAGTTTAACGTTCATTGGGGAGCAAATTCTTTTGTTTTAATTGGTTCACTTTCTAGGTCACAACTTAGGGTTGTACTTTCACACGGTTTTAAATACCATAACCTTTTAGTGCAGTACATTTTTCCTGAGAAATGCAGTGCAAATTATGTGAGTTACTTTGTTCAGAGTTAATCTGGTTCATATAACTGTTTTCTGGAAATGGCAACATCTTCGATATAACGAGCCCCGGCTGTTTATAGGGATCACACTAAAGTTAACACTAGTGCAATTGCACGAGGACGTGATGGTCATTGGTTTCAACAACTCCACTGTATCGAAGGAAATACACTGGCTTACATTCAAAGTCCCTCATCCCCCAAGTAACTTTAGGATTTTTCAGGATTAATGCAGCCGAGTGGCTAAACCCTTCACTGCCTGTCACTAGTGATCCAAATCTGTGCCTTCACATACACACGCCATCGTGAAGGGGCAATTGGTTTACTTTAGATTATTATAGACACATTGGACATCGAATATTCACAGTTGTTATTTTTATTAATCGGTGTGGAATAGGGATATGTCATGAATCCTTTGCACCTACTTTAGAGTTACAGGGGTCTGTGCCGAATCTTGCTTGTAAGTTGTCAGAGTTTACTAATTTCAACTGTATCTGTATCAGGAAATTAAGAGCCCATTTATACGAGTTGCCATTTTGAGTGTTAAATGTGAGACCTTTGTGAATAAGGTTATCTGATGCGTAACATGATCGAGGTACCATGCTTTTTGTTTTATGTATTTTTAAATTATATGCAACATCTTTTAGCTTGAACCATTGAGGTTCTACTGAACAACTGAACGATGGCGTTACTCTAAGGTATCTGTATTTACTTCTGTCTGTCCAGATGAATCCGATTAGTAGTTGGTTGTTGGTATATTTTGAACGGATGAATGTTTCAGGACAATAAAATATCTGAAAGCAGCTACGACTATGTTATCAAGTCATTTTTCTCCCATACTGATATTAGCATTTAAATGGGAGAACTTATGGGAATAATAGCATGTAGTTCTATTCACTTATTCATTGTTACAGTTAAAGAAGAGTAGTCTAAGTATAGACACATAATCATGTAACTTTTCTTGAAGCAATGTGCTAAAAGTTCTATGGTTACTTTAGCTGGGAACGGGGTTTGAAATATGACAACTCACGCCATCGACTAGCTTGTTCAGTAATTTATTTAATTCACGTTTCATCCTGCTTATATTTGTCCGCATCTGATAGACTTTTGTTTATATCAAATGTGAAACCCTGTCAGTTGACAATAAAATTATCTTTGGGATATCTAACATCCATGACGATACAGACGATTCATAGAGAAAACTGTTAAAATGAAATACTCATTCAACAAGCTCAGTATTCTTATCTCCTTATGTTTAGTTTAAGAAGTTTAATTAGCCGTATGTTAAAATCGTCATGTTGAAAAGGTCAATAAATTGGATAATTAAACATTATTTTCATTTTTTTAACCCATTGTGCCCTCTAAATTAACGTGACTGTCAAAATATTCTGAGATCATAATTGGTTAGCTTCTTCCTCTGGTATACATGCTCACATACGTAGCTTTGACTAGGTTCACTGAAGAATTAGTTAGCTATAATTTACCCGTATTTAAAGATATACAACTGTTTTATCGATGCCAAGAAATATTTACCACAAAAATGGAGCGATAATTTGTTAAGGAATAAAGAAGGAAAGGGTAGTACAATTGATATATAAGTGAACAGGAATAATATTTGTTAATCAATACGGTTGAGCAATCAATAAGGCCAAGGAAAACTCACTTTGAGTAAATTATTTCACTTTTATAATGAATTTCGACGAAAGCTACATCAGGATCCATATTGGCTTCTAGTCCGAGCCAGGTAAAAACCCAGGTAACGGATTTTTCAAATGTTTCCGGGGATTTACCACAGAGTTGGCGTAGAAACAGGGTCCCGGCATTCCTGCAGGAGCATTTTGTATGTGTATTGTAGTTTCCCCACGGACACCAATTGTTAACTGGATAGGTAGGATTCTAATGACCCGATTTTCATCTTACAGTTATGTCATCCGCATGCTTAAGATGAAAATGTCTTCACACAGGGATCCAAAAGTATAATTAAACTTTAGATTCTGTGTTATATAGGGAGTTTTAAGGTGTTTTCAGAAATGAAGTTCTTATAAGCAGGTTGTTTTGTAAAGCGACAAGCGACCTAACTTACCATTTCCATACTGTATCATTGGTAAAAATTGTCGTTTCAGATCAAAAAGTTTGATACTGACCCCCCGACATGTTATCTGATTCTCCTAAAATAAAAAGCAGTAAAAGAAGAATATTACTGCAGGAGATGGTTTTTGGTACAATTTGAGCCAACAGAAAATTTTCACTTGAAACGTGACGGTACAGGTTCTTACTTTAATTGAGAAATCACTCATCGCTGACGTTCCATGAATCAAAGTAATCCACAACGTCCAATGTTAATTAGCGAAATATTGAATAAGTTTTTCGGATTCATAGTGTTAAAACAAGCCAAATTATGGTTATACTAGCTATAGTTAGAATAGTATGCTTTTCACTAATGGTTCTATTCAGTTAACAACTGAAAATTGGTTAAAGATTAGGGCTAAAAAGTTGCATATATTCAACAAAAGTTAGTGATAATGGAGAAATTAAACGTTTTACGTTTGTGCAAAACTCAGTTTATTTTTCGATGAACACAATAATAAGGCCCCAGGGACATTCCTAGTGTGCGCTGATAAGGTTCTGTCCACCGTAATCTTATATGAGGACGTTTTACCTCTCCGATAAAGGCATTCTCCTATATTGAACTGAAAGGTTTAATGAAAGCTACATTTTTTGGAAGTTATTTCGTCATGCTTTTTCACTATCTAACTTAAGTCATCATTCTAAGTATAATTTGTAAGTAGCAAAAGCTTTTGTCACTCGTGTGGTAAATGTCAGACCCCTGGAAAGTGAATTCTACATACGAACTGTTTACGCAACAAAATTGGCTTACCACAAATCATTTGTCAATCTGAAAACAGAATAGTGTGGCTAAAGTTCAGCTGTATCAACGCTTCTCAATGAAGTTTTTCCATTGATATTTAGACACAGACTGTAAACAGAACACTATCGTAGTTATGGATTTGCAATTATTTAACTGAGATACTTATGGAAATCCAAACATATATTGTGGTAAGTTTTATGAACCACACTAAGATGCGCTTATTATTGGACATGTGTTTAGTCGTTTTATGCCGTGTAGTTTAGCAACAATAGTAATATTTATAATAATTGCTTTCTTAAATACTATACGTTTGGTAAGGTGTCTAATTCGCTTTTGCGAGGAAGCTTTAAAGACTATCAGCGGTAGTGCAAACTAAGTGTGTACACTGAAACAGAGTCATAATACTATATATTTGTTGGACTAAAGTTTGACTAATAGAAGGGTAGTAATCTGCACAAAACTGCCGTTTTATTTATGAAATAAATTTTGTTTCCTACTTCATCGTTTTTTCGGGTTATTTTTAGTAAACGTTTGCACAATTGAACTACTTTCAAAAGAGTTCTAATTCAATTTAAACTGATTTTATTATGTCAATATCCTTAGATGATTCACTCTGAATAACTTCCTTCAACAGTGTTTCTTTCAAATCGATGGTGAATTTTCAGTAACCAAGCGTATTTTTCCCAAGCCTTCATAAATGTAGGAAACAAAAATACTCTCCTATTTCAAAAATCTTGTATTCCATGATAAACTATTCTCAAGTTTGTGGAGGATGCAAACGACTAGTTATGAGTATATTGTTCCATAACTTATGCAGATTTAATATTACAAAACCTTTGTTTGAACTCTTACAGAAATTCGTTATTGAATTTTAGGTGTTCAATCAGATTATCCTCATCACTACTACAAAGTACACAAACCAAACGTTTCAGAACCATATGTATCCCCACATTTAAACAAACAGTCAATCGTAATCGATTCCAAGGTTGGTCTGTTTCCACAACACAGAATACTAATAAATAAAATATCATTTATGAGCAATATTTTTGCGTTTAAACATGATTGACGTCTGACATGATCTTAATGTAATTCACCAAGTATAGGTTTATTTGCTTTACATTGAGTCACTCAGTGGGAGTGCTAGTGGCACTTTTTGGCTGCTTCGTTGGTCGTATTATTGGTCACACTAATGTTCATTATTATTGAAGGAAAACAGTTCCTTATCTTGATTTTAAAAGGTAGTCAAACACCTTGCATTTCTTTCATAGGAACAGAAGAAATAGTATATTATTTATGTCTCGAAATGAGTAAATTCAAAGTGAACAGATTACACTTTGAGTTATAGGTCAATTCTTAGAAGTCATAGGTCACTACTGGTCTAGATATTTACTGGTCAAAATCAAACTATTGGTTCTCATTTTCATTGTTTGACTATACTTATGAATAGATAGCCTGTGATTAATGCTACAACATTGTTCAGTAGCTACCAGTGTTTTTTAAAGTTAAACTCTGCCACAACATTATTGGTTTCCTCACTTTGATATTGTTATACAGTCGTAATCAAGATGTATTATTTCAACCTGATCCACTTCAACATCAGTCGAAATTGCAAGAAGTATCTGTAAGTTATGAGCAACAGATATGTAGGCATTTGTCTCCGTACTTTTTTACCAAGACAATTTTGATGCTGTACTAAGCATAGTTTTGAAATAGGACAGAAATTTATGATTTTTATATTTTAAGAACTTCACGCTTACTTCAATCACTAGGCGACATGTTGCGAGAAATATACTTCTTATTTGTGGTTCACGAGATACTTACAATGAATCATGAGACCTTGGGTAACACGGTTGAAAGTCAATAGTAGCCGAAGAAATGTTGTCGTGGATTTAAAAATTTACTCAACTTTTGTCAGTCTGTACTGTCAGTGTTGTAGTCATAATATCTGTCTACATATAGAAGAGCGAGTTCAGTGGACAACAGTTCAATCTGTTTTACTTCATATCAGTAGATTGTGATATTTGAGGCCTGAGGGTTTGTTTAGAGTTTTAGGATTTAATCATAAGATTGGTTATGTATTGTGGAAAATGTCAATCGTGGTTTAGGATAGAGTGTTAGATCAAAAAGTTTAGTTGGCTAGTCAACCAGTAAACCCTCACTAATCTAAGTTGTTAGAACTCGTCTTAAGCACACCCGAGCGTTACCGACTCTGAATCACTTTTATACCTTGGATAACAGTAGAATAGAAAGAGTCACGGGAGAGACGAAGATAAAAACACTTTGTAGAGTCACTGACTATTGAAATAATAGGCGTTGAAAGGGACAAAATTTCTAGGTAATCACCACGAGATAATCGTAACCATCAATTGTGGACTCCATTGACATTATTGTGTCGAATTTTCTCTGCTTGGTTTCTTTCTGTTCCCATATGAAGAATGAAGACACGGTCTTGTAGATGTCTTTGCCAGGTCCTGCATTGTTTATGAGTACCTGCATAATAACTGTTTAGGATTTAGTGCCGATATTCTATTCACTTCCCAACAGGTTCCTCTGGAAATTTTCTCGACAACTTTGAATTGATGATGGGGACTGGTAACTGCGGTTCTACATTGAGGAAGGGTCTAACAATATAAATTTATTAGTAAATAATATTATGCATTTCCATTTCTTTCATTAAAAGTAGGAGCTTGTTTGTCTTTTGCGAAATGACAGACATTCATAAATGGGATTATCCGTTTTGATGCATAAACAGAAATCTAAAAATTTAAACAATTGAACTAACAATTTCCGGACAGCTTATTTTTGTCATTAATTTGTTTTGTTTATTAAAAAGCGTTAAAATATCATTTTCCAAGTATAGGGTTATTAAAATTACCTATCCATTAACTTGTTTTGTGGGGAGGCAGATCCATTCCTTCAACACAATTTTTAAGCTATTAGGATAATATGACTTCTATTCCTGTGACGGAGGGTAAACAAATAAAGTTCACTTGTCGCTTTTATTTGAGTCATGGATACACCATTGATATACTAGTTGGGCTTGTTTACTTTAACTAGTTATCGAGCTATATTGGTCGGAACACTTGTTATTCGAGGTTTTAAAAATTTTATTTTCACATCTTTTTTGTCTGAATAGTCTCGTTATATCGTCTACAATTGCGATTCTGGGTTATACTGAATTGAAGTTCCGATAAAATTTCTTGAGTTTTCGACTGTCCCTATTGGAAAATTCCAAGGTGAAACTCTCAGTTGATTGTCAGTAAAGCTATCAGATTCGCTTTTACATGATCCATCCACATTAATGACCAAACTGCTTTAAATTTAATGAATCAAAAAGTATATTGTAGAAATTTCTTCACATCAAAAAGAATTAATGAGTGTTCGAACTATTTTTTTTCTAGACAGGGGCTCGTAAATCCCCTTTCACAACTCGGTTCACTCTAAAGTTTTCTGACGTACGCACTATGAAGAGTTTGTTCGAAAAGGGTTTGGAGACTTCGCGTAAGTCTTTTATTGGAAACGAGATTTATTAAGAACCTCCCAAAGCCTTAATATTGTCAAGATATTTCTTTTTGTTATATATGCAATCAATATTTATGACCTCTGTTACTTTCTGCAGTTGTCTGATACGGAAACAAACGGTTCCTAAACGTTTCATGAAAGGCTAAGGAAGTGAGGGGACTAAAAACGATTGAGAAGCTGTAATTGAGAAACAAAAACAAGTGTTCGCAAATCTTTGGTACATATATATATCTCCCAGACCTAGACAATAACATACAAATTTAGACCTTGACAATGTACATTATAGGCTTCACCCAATAGCGTGCCTCATCTATCACTTAGCTTTCAGCCTAAAGGTGGCATTTGAACACAGACATGTGATTTGTGTGAACTCATTCAGTCTATCACCTCACCCTCCTGAAAAATAAGTCCATCTTTTCGAATTCAGTTGCCTGAGTTGATGTGAACGTTTGTCGAATTCCCATCTCACAAATGTCTTTTATCGCCAAACTCCCAATTCAGAGTATCTGAAACATTGTGCATCAGATATTTTTCTGGTTTCAATAACAGCTTCACATACTATGCAATAGGAAAAAGTTTATTACCGAAACATTCAGCCTAGTAAATTAAATGTAGTATTTAACTGCCAGCAAGTAATTGGTAGAAGCAATAGGCCCATTGTAAAAGCTTTCTATGATTTTTCAATTCGATACTTCACCTTGAATGTAATACGAAATGATTTATCGGGCACTCATTCCTCTATTATTTTAAATAGGCTTTCAACCCTGTTTGGGACGACGTTTTAGTCAAAATGAAAAATATACTTGGTTAACGTATATAGAAGTAAGATGTATTAATAAGACTAATCTGTTGTCCGCATAGGTAGATGATAAAATACAAGCATTTGGATCGGCTTTAGTGAAAGTTGCTTGTCATATTCCATGGAGTGATAATTGTGTTGGTATTTGTGGTCGGAATTCACCCGAGGCAAGTTGATATTTTTCTCTTTTTACACTTACATGTATCCATGTCTGTATAATTCAATGGAAAGCATTTAAATAAGGTTTTGAAGTCGAGTGTTTGTTGAGTCTCCTACAGTAGATCAAACGCTTAACTTAATCACTGATATTTATAAACTGCGATATGGTTTGGCGTATTTTCACACAACCCAGTTCTGACTACACACCTGTTGAATAATGGATTGACGGATACTGGTAACAGACCACACACTTTGGAACATTTTTTAATAACTAATTCTTTATTCATAACATCTCAAAGACATTCACTTCATGGTTGCCGTTATATCTAGAGCTTTGATTCTCACTATGCCGCGTACTACTAGACTACTTGAACGATCGAACCCGCAACGTCGCAAGAGAGAAGACAGAAGACTAGTAAGTAGGAATTTTATCCCCCCAAACAGTGTCAAAATATAGTACAGAAATCTCATGTATTTATAGTTTTTGACTGAGAGTAAATCATCATTTCGGACAACCAATAGGCACATAGGGGGTCATTCTCATCCATCCAATGGAGAAGCTACACGTCGACATTCTAGAATATTCCCCTAGCAGTGATTAGATGGAATGTCTTCGGCTCTTTCTGGGCTTCTTGAAGGCTTCCTAGAGTTTACCAACGAGCCATCCTTACAGTTACATTTTAGGTAAGTACCTTGATAGGTTTCATTACTCTTATCAATTCATTAACTGAATTAAATTATCATATGTTTGTTTCAATTTCAAGTAGAATTTTTGTAGTACTTCAAGTTGTATGTTTATAACGAGTTGAAGTTATTATCTACAAATATATTCTTATTGATAACACTAGATTCTAAGTAAGCCATAACAAGAGTTTAAAGACAATATAGTCATTTTAGTAATTCATATTAAGACAAGTATAAATCTGTCATAACTATAAGCCTTCTCGCCCTGTGTTAATAGCAAATATTATGTTTCTTTTTCACCTGTTAAATTGTTTCAACTTCAGTCATTTCTTCCGGCACCAATCATGAGCTTTTTGAATTGACTATTTATCAAAAACCCTTTGATAAAATTATACTTTATTTAGTATTTAGTTTGAATTTTGTTTTTTTTTACAGTGGTTTATTGCGCAGCACGCCTGTGCAGCCTATGGTTTTCCAATAGTTCCTATCTATGCAACTTTAGGTGATGAAGCCATTGAACATATCCTTAAGCTAAGTAAGACATCTGTCAGCTATTTTATGTTATTTTTATTCTCTTTACTAATCGGATATACTAACATTCTTTTGGGAGTATCAAAAACGATTTCCGAATACGAAATTTATTATCATTAACGAATTGCGTTTAAAATATCACAATATAAAAAACACAATCCTACTGTGTCATTCACCTACTTAATGGATAAGCTTGTGTGGAATTAAATATCTTTCTTTTTATTGAAATGAATAGTAAGTTTAGTATTCGCTTTGGTTCTTACGTATGAAAAACACGTGAGTTAGAAACGTTCAGTCCGTATTTATATTGTTCTGAACTGCATAATTCGTATGTAAATAGTACATATGAATTACATTAGTCAGTTGTATTCGACTACTAATCAAACGATTATGTCGATAATCAGACGGAGACCACTTGATCTACGAAATGAGAATCGCGCTGGGAGTATCTTAGATTGACTTTCAGACAATTCAGTTCTTATTCATGAAGTACATTTCTAATTTCTATTTGTCAGTTGAGCGAATTGGATAATAGCCTCTTAAGTGGTATGACAATTTTTGAAATCACAGATAATTATTCCTAATGTATGCAATAAACTGACATTTAATCTCATTAATGAATCTTTTAGTATGCGATTTTTGATGTTTGTATGGTATACGTGCGTATATTTAAAATATATCTTATATTGCTTTTCATCGTTAGCCAAAAAACACGTTGAAGACAATCGGGTTCATTCTTCGTAATCACTTTTAGACTTTGATATACCAACTTTCTGCAATACTTCATTAACAAACTACGTTTTCGAATATATTTTTTTATAAACAAGTGGAATAGAACGAGCTCTGCAGACTCCTTTTAACTCCTTGAGGCACGCCAGTCTGCTTATTGATCCTTAAGAAATTTAAGAAGTTTGAATAAAGAACAAGAGACCTGTTAGTTGGGGTTTGCTAATGAGTTAAAATCAGATGCATCTGGTAACTTCCAAAGGTTATTTCAACTCGTCCGAGCCACTGGCAGCAAGCGATCTGATGTCAGTAAAATAATCTGTCAAATTGATGAAACACCATTTAGTAGCCTCTAAAGGTGCTTTGAGCATTGTATGTGGGACTCCGAGGGACAGTTCAGCTAGCTTGTTGCTACAGAAGTGTCGATCAAACTGTCCTGTTCTTCTGGCCAAATGGCTGCTGATCTTGGTGACATACTCTCATGTCTTTTTATGAGCGTTAACGAACTTCTGATCGGAGAACTGACTAAGTTGTTTTGAAGATTTCGAGGAATTGTGTGCTCCATCACCTTTGGATTAAGCGAACGTCATATAAATTTTTTAAAAGGGGACCTGAATATTTTATGCTGCGAATATCAGCTGATGACTCTACTTTAGACTGCTACCGATGTACTAGCTTCCCTCATACTCTGCAGATTGTGATAAACCCACGAAAGAATGACTTGCGAGTATCAAGCTAGTTTTCGTTGTAGTCGTAGACCCATTGACATCTCCACCATTGAATAAGTATTATAGTGGTGTCACATTTATTCGAGATCAATAATAATTACTTTCGATTTGTTGGAAACGATTGTAATTTGAGACTCTTCAAGTAGGATGTGGATGAGAAATTCATTTACACACTGAAGGCTCTGTAAAGGAACACTTCAGGCAGAGTGGGAACAATAACCATCTCTCTCTATTGTTCCAGTACAACAGTGACGTTGGGTGGAATGGTTGTCCGATCTCGCTATGGGGTGAAATCTTGCATTTCTCTTCTTAGCTTGGGTCAGAAGTCAATTGTTTCTAGGACTAACGTCATATTTCGGTTTTAGTACTGTGAAGATACTTTGAACCTACTTGTATCTCATTCTTTATTGCTTATCGGTATATGATTCTGGCCCTTCTTATTTCCCAGTCTTGTTACTCAATATGGAGATGTTTTTGCTGATTAAAGTATTCAGTTGCTAATAAATATTAATCTCAACATTTGTCTTCCATACATCTTTCTTATCAATTCGTTACAGCTGAACTACGTGTTGTTGTATGTGACTCGGGTGAAGAAATTTGCCATATATTAGAAAAATCCTCTTCCTTAATCAATTTAGTGATTGTAGTAAATGATGGTCCTAAAGTCGCAGAAGCCAAGGTCCGATTTTCATCAAATGTGAAAATTTATTTATTCGACGAATTTTTAGTAAGTGTTTCTATGAATTTCTATCTTATGAACATTTCACCACAGAAAAGACGTGACTTTATGCTGTGAATTTCAGTTGACCAATATCGTGATATGTCGCGTAGATTCGGTGAAAAAAAACTAATAAAATGTCTGGAAAGCACTTGTTAGATTGAAATTTATCTCGATAAAATCTATCGCTAATTTGTGCATAATTATAAGTGCTCTTAGACTCCTTTATTTATTCCTTCCTAAAGATTAGCTCAAATAAGCCTGTGAATGTAGATAATAAATTTAAATTTCTATTTGAATAGAATTTTTCATAACTATATCTCCAATAAGTATTGACATATTTATCATTATAATTCTAATCTTAAGGATTGATTTGTCTGTAGTGGTTACCCGCTAACATAATTTTCATTAATGGAAATTTCTTCTGTAAATGCAATCTCCTTTCCTGTGGTTATAACTCTATTCATTTAAAATGAACGTTCTATTGAATTCTTCCGTTGATTCTTTGTATAATTTTTACTTTTTATTTATTCAGATAACAGTATTCTATATGTTATGTTGTTTTCTATTCTGTATCTTATTTTCAAGTTCAAATTATAACTAGTATCTTCACCTGTTATCTTCTGGAAAAACCCAGCTTTAATCTTGCCTGAAAACTGAAGTACGATCCAAAGTTCATTAAATTATTGAACACTAATTAAAATAACATAAGCATTTAATGTATATCGCTTCTGTTTTTACATACTTCATCGGGTTAGTGAACACACAAAAACAACAAGCGCATTACAAACTCTTGAATTAAACACTGACATTAACGAAATATTACGGAGTATCATAAAACTGTTTCACCCTTGTTCAGAACTTTTTCGGCAGTGAACACACATGTTCCCACTACATCAATCTCATAGATTGCACTGTACATTTAGGCCATAAAGTTCAAATGCAATAGACATTTCCCACTTCAGTCATTTTAAAACATATCGGCCATCATCTGATAATATCATTAGGTTACTGCATTATTTCCGAAAAGAGTGAACAAATCTTCGTAAACTATTTATTTGATAATTTCTACAAGTTTACTAAACGTAATAATAAAATTTTGATATCGTATATGTTGGGAAATTAATAACGTTTAGTTTACCAAATGTTATTACTGAGGTCGAATTTACTAGTGGTAAATGCTTATCGTCCGTCTATTAAGTTCAACAATATGATCAGTATCCCAGATCTCTACGTTTCCAGAATTGATATTGATGCGTAAAAGTGTTGTTAACATAACTGCCTATTCAAATCATTGCATAGCCTATGTTATTTATTACATAAGTGATAATTGATTTCTGAGAAAGGCAAGATAAGCACGATAATTTACATTTGTTATACTACCTGTTTTTTTATATTTCAGGCTATTGGATTTAAATATCATATTCCAAAAACCGTAAGTTTTAGGTTTTCTCGGTCCTACTAAAACCCTTCATTTTGTGTATCATCATCGTATGAAATCAAATTTAATAAAATTTAATAAAATTCGAATCTCTTGTCGGGTGAGTAGAAGTTTAACATCTGTAAAGAGATTTTTCTTGGTTGTCGAATTTCTCAGTTATGCTACTTTTTTCATTCTGGAAAGAGTCAGATCTGAGAAATTGTGATTTTACTTTGCCTACTGCCTTCCTTTAATAGAGTTCACTTAGGTTGTTCCTAAGACTACTTGTTGCGTAAACTAAAATTAATGTTTTTTTCGAATATATCATTATACAGTCTTAAAAAATCATCCGCTTCATCAAATTACAAATTAATGAATGAAAGTCATTTATGCTTCTCCAAGAATAATTTAGGAAATATCTGGATTCATTTCATATGAATATGAATTGTTTGATAATTCAAACGTGATTCCATCGATATCTGGCCACTGTATAGTCTTAATACCAAATAACAAGAGTAATGTTAACACAAAACGTATGGGCATAAATGACGAAATATAAAAAGTCAAGGTAAGCCTGTAGAGATCCGTGGATTATCCACATTCCTGTGACACATCAATAAAATATTGACCACTTAACCATCCGAAAACATTTAGCTCAAATGTATCACTTTTGTAAGTGTTTAGTTATTAGTTAGAGCAACCTGGGTAACAGTCTCCTTCATAGATAATTAGTTGATAATTGACGTTAGAATACACCTTTGGCCTTGAAATAGTTTTAAACTATAAGGTATTGGTCCCATGCAGTGTATTACAGCATTTAATAATAGGCAAACACACAGTTAATAAATGTTATTCTATATTAATATGATGGGAATCTTTAAACTGTTATTCTATATGATTGTTATATGTCATGTGTAAATTAAGTTTTTATTTTTTAACTTTGTTTAGGATCCTAAACCAGACGATTTATATATGATCTGCTTTACCAGCGGAAGCACAGGTGGTCTCATAATTATTTCTCGTTTTATTTCATTTCATTATGATTTATTAGGTTTCTTGTAGTTTTTATGAACAGACAATTTTCTGTTCATCTATGGAAATCGTGCTTGAAAAAACATACTGATTTCCATTCTTGCTTGCTCGAGATAACCGAAAATAATGTATCTGTATTGCAATAATCTAGTCATTGAATCGCTAGGATAGGTTGAAACTTTAACTTCTTTGTTATTCCGGATAAACGGACTCTGATCAGTTAGCTTTTACCGAAAATATGATGCCTTTGAAGCTATGTGAAGCAATTTGGCTTCCAAAATTTTGTTGAATGTAAAGTTTGGGGTTGGTTAATTCTTTTGGTTCTTGGTGTCTGATAAATATCCCCTGATCTCTGGTTTCTCATGCATTATGTGTAGGTTTACCAAAAGGTGTGATGATCGAACACCAACAAATTGTCGATGCAGTCTTTGGAATCATTGAAAATACTGAAGAGAAGGTTAGTGAAGTTGCATTTTCAATCGTTTACTCTCAGAAAATTTATTTACAGCGACTGCCCTAAATCTTGCCAACCAGGTCTAACCACACAACCTCGTAACTCCTTTATGATCTCATCAATTTCGGGGTTATGACTGACTGATTTCTTGTTACAATGAGAAATTCACTAGATTTAACCAGTACCAAGTACTTTATGCCAATGAATAATCCTTTCTTCCACACTTATACTTTTTTGATAGTGGAACGTATACTATAGATCGTGTCAGTTGAGTTATGGAGCAAAACTTTTAATTTAAGGCATATGCGGATGAAAAAGGTATATTGTCGCGACATACATACATATGTTCGCGGGATTCTGTTTAGTTATATGTATGTTATATCCACATTCATTCAAGATAAGTTTTACATTCCTCACATGTAAAAACGTTTTAGCACTAGGGTGGTGATTTAAGCTAAGATAAAAAAGTCTCCGAGTTGACATTAATTATTTCTCGGTTCCAAGGTTTAATATTCAATCTAATTGCTGTTAGGGTTTCAGCTCAATCATCCCTGCAAATAACAGTTGAGTTACTAGAGATAATGTAGATTATCTAAATGTGTATTAATTTTAGTGTAAATCATTTGTCAGTTATAGATATATACGTATTCAGACTTAATTTGTATGTGAAGAGTAATGATTTTTGATTGTCTTAATTGGGAAAAATGGATCAATGTTTGCCATATTCCGTGATTAACAGGATGTATATCGAATGCTTACTGTACAACTGGTTATAGACAGTCAGTCAGCTACAACGTAGGACGAGGCACGTATATGCATAGGTCCAAGTTGCCTCATAAGCACAACAAGATGAACACCAAATTCATAGAAGCAGTTACTTCAATGGTATTAAAAAAACATTTCATATAAGGATATGATACAAGGAGAAAGAATTAGTTCGTAGAAATAAAGGTATAAAGTAATTTTAATCTCACCGTTTAAGGAAAGACAAAGAGTGTATACACCTACCCTATTGTAATCGATTCTGGGTCATGTCAACCAGAGTTTACACACACTCGTTACGATAGTCGTGCGGACCCCAACCAAGTAGTCTGCACCTACCAACATGGCTCAGACCAGTGGTTAGTTATAGACAATAAGATGAGAGTAAGCAAAATTTCAACCGCTTCATAACACTCCACTTGATAAGAAGATAATGTTACTGTACTGTATAGAAAGATTTTAATAATTGCCATAGTTTTACGTCGCTTTTAAGAAAATTAAAAATAGGCATATTATTATTCATAATCTCACTGTACTTTTTTCTGAATTGTAGTTATGCTTGTTGTATGAAATTCACTGTATTCTCATTTACTTGCATTTTTGTTTCTTCAGTGCTGTAATAAATTATCAACACATCTTTCATATTTACCATTTGCTCATATCATGGAGCAAGTAAACTCTGTGAGTTTATCATAACTTGTATATTCTTGAATGTGGATTACTTATGTTTACAAAACAATGTTCACTATGACTATTATTATGTGCTCTAATTTTTATACACAAAAAGTTACTTGTACAATCAAGATAAATTCGCGACAGTTGCAGCGTAATGTACGCCTATGTATTTATTTGAGTATTTGTATCGGTCATTCTCCTTATTATTTGCTTAATTAGGGTTGGTATCAAAACATCCTTCAGATTTAGATCGGGCCGAAAACTCGTCTTATTAAAATTTTATAACATTTTTATTTTCTTGAACAAAGATTTTTACGTTCAGTCAAATCTTTGTTTATAGTTATAAGCTTTATGGAGTACAGTATATAGTAGTCGTAGATCACTGCGTATTTACTGATGCCTATGATTTATCCAGTTTGTACTTTCTTACTAGATTTAATTTTATTTCTTCTTCGGATTTGCTCTTTCTATATATTTTTCGTTTCTGGCCTCTACATGATTGACAAAATCATTACACAAGTTACCTTTCTCTTCCTCAAATATTTGCTCCAAAATCTTGATAAACTCTGACAGAAATCATTTTGTGCTATCAGCAATCAGTGTTTATAAATCCTCTGATATAACCGTGAAACTTTGGTATTTTTGAGTCTAATAGTAAACTTAAGCAATATTTACATATACCTTTTTGGTCCTTTTTAACCATTTGATTCTAAACTGATCGTTCATACTCGATATTATAATCCTGATTTCAATTCTTTG
Source organism: Schistosoma mansoni (assembly GCF_000237925.1). Classification (NCBI taxonomy): domain Eukaryota; kingdom Metazoa; phylum Platyhelminthes; class Trematoda; order Strigeidida; family Schistosomatidae; genus Schistosoma; species Schistosoma mansoni. The sequence continues at coordinate 15,519,577 of NC_031502.1, read as the reverse complement.
AAAAGATATAGGTATTTGATAGGAATCTGAAATTACTGTTAGATAAAATCCCTAGATACTTGGTTATATAGACTCATCGAAATAATTTTAATATCACTGTATTCTTTAGCTTGTAATAAATAAAAGATACGTGATCTCATTAAATACTCTGATTTTGTGCTTGCTTCAGTGTATTGGATTTCATCGTCATTGAGCAACAAGTTGTTGTAAATATTAGACCATCACTTTCCACATCTACAAATACAAACGTTGAGCCCGATTCACTTTTACGTAATCCACCTAATACTTAGCGAAATCCCAAAAGATATCATGAGTGTTGTGTCGTTCCTTCAAATAATACTGCCTTACAATCATGTTAACAAAAATACATTCTAAAAATTTAACTATACGTAATTTTGAGTAGCACAAATTTCTCGCTAGTGCGCAATCAAATCGTTATGGTAATATAAGAAATCTAAGCAAACTTTGTTAAAATTTTTAGATGTAACATGCAGTTTAATGAAAGACATAAAATCACAATAAACGCCCAGTGCCTTTAAAAATGACTATATTTAGCAATTTGTTTTGGGATAATTGCATAATTAAGTTTTCCATCCGATGGCTCTGATAAATATCATCATTCAAATACTGAACATCTTATTTTTAAAATATATATGACACTCGTTCGCTTATTGTATTCACTCCTCCTGATTTGTAGGTGTCGGCTACCGTTTTATGCGAAACGATTCTTTAAAGCTATGTTCATGTGACTTAATTGTCCAGGTTTATAACAACAAATAATCAGCTATGCAAGTTGATGAAAGCAGTTGGTAAGATCAATGAATGGACACAACTAAACTCATTTGTTTAGATAATCTGCGACTTCATATTGTATGAGCATAATTAGCAGTTTGCTATATTATATTGTTTTACAAGGCTGGTAGTCGATATACAAACAAGGATTTCTTTTCTTTGACCATCGACTTTCAACCCTTTTTGCAGTTAGCATAGTTGAATGTAGATAATAATCACTACCATCATATTCTCCATACTGGACAGATGAACAGAAAGAACATTAAGGTTAAGTTACGTGTTCACACGTGAAAACAGGACAACTAGAGAATATCAACAAATTGAAACGACATCACTGTCGTCATTAATTATAATAATGATAATAATAGGTAATAAAAAGAACAAAGTAAAATGGGGAGTACATAGATAGCAAAGAATAATAAGTTATACACTGTGTATAATACAAAAAGTATGCATTCATCTACACATAGGTTATTACAAGCATCAATCAAAATTTTCAGGTATCGGTTTACTTTTTCTCGTGAATCTTAACTACATGGAGTGTAGTTCGTGAGACGGATTAGGCTAACAATCATTGTTTACGATAGTATTGTGTAAGGAAACTTATATATTTCGAAATTGGTTTTCTCTACAAGTTGTAATCAGCTCAAGAAGCATTTAAAAACTAATACTTCTCAGAAATGCACACCTACGACCACGTATGGGTTAGAGCATATGACCTTCAATCCTCAATAATTTTAAACCACAGAACAAAAACCAAACGGTCTACATTTAATATTTTTGTGGATTAATATCACAGCTTGATATGTTTTATTTATGAATTCCGATTCTTCTGTAATAATAATCACTGATATTAGTGAAGAATATTTAATGACTCGTGCGATAGCTATCGGTTCATGCAGGTCTACACCCATTTGTTAACCTATCATTAATCCTCATTCTAACATCTTTGGTTCGGTGACTTTACTAAGTAAAATCACTATATACAGAGCATCGTTGGTTCCGTATATATAGTGTTATCTATGAACTGCAGAAATTGTCTTCACAACTATGATATGGGTTAGATGGTTGTAAAACCCAGATTTCGAAGACATAGGCGGATATAAACTTCCAGATCCTAATAGAGTAAACCATGTATAGAACAGTAATTGACTCCTCTTTTCCTTTTAGCAAACGTCTGACGTCAAGACTCATGATCAATTGTTTTGGATGACCAACTGCTTAAGTTTGGATACCTCAAGGATATAAAAACCACGAGAATATATAGCTTAGAAAGGAAGATGTAAAACAAGCTATATGCATATAATTATTGGTGATTTTGCTCCAAACGATTCTTTAAATATTGGATTTGGGTATAACAATTGTGTTTTTGAGGTTTATTCCCAGTTAGCCTGTTTATCTATTGTTTCTGTTCAGCTTGTAATACTAATGCCGGATCCTGTGTTAAACAATTTACTAACAAAAATACATTAGAGATTACTCGTATCATCGCATTCACAGAGTTGATATTAGGTTTAATTATGGATTGTACGATACTTAACATAATTGATCTTGTTATAGTCACGTTTGTCTAAAAGTGTAACTAATCTTTTCATATGCGTAATGTTTTATAGTCTGTTGTCATTCTCGAAGGGGCTAAAATTGGGTTCTTGACAAGTACTGTCGATGGACTACTCGCTGATTGTGAAAGTCTAAAGCCAACTGTATTAACTACTGTTCCACGTGTTTTATCCCGTATTTATACCAAGTATTATGAAGCCATCGAAGGATCAGCTCTAAAAACTCGTTTGGTTAATCATGTGATAAAACAAAAGCTTGGTGAACAAAAACGGTAAATACTCTCTGGTCGTAAATTGTGTAGCGTTTAAAAAATTATTAGTTGATATTAGTTCATGTTGCGCAGTCGATATTATTGTAATAGTGAAAAAAGTTTTCTATAATGCGAACCTCCCATGACAAAAGTTAGCTGGATTCTAATATGAACGATTTTTGGCGAATACAAGTCATATTCACTGTCAGTAACCTAAACCCAGGCATTAGGTCTAGTAGTACATTTGATGTTAAACATGGGCATAACTTTGGATACTTCTGCTTCGAGACCTAAGTAATGTACATATCAGGTGTTTATAGATTTCTCACCGTGTCACAAGTCAAATTTTTCATCATTATGTATTTACAGAAAACCTTCTCGTCCTAATGATTTTTGTATTTGGTGAAACATGATCTATCTCTTAATTGAAACAACAGTTTAAACATTCCTAACGCTTAATATATTCATATCTAACAACTGTATCCCATAGTTTATATCCTTACGTGCTAAGGTATTCTGAGTATGTACTCTAGTAGTGCTGTTATGTACCTGCTTAAAAGTTCTTCGTTTACACCTTTGGTTTGTGCTTTCAACAAGTATGACTTAAAGCCTTGTGGATGAATTTATTATTTTGTGTTTTTTATCTTGGAGTTGGCACTAAGTAAATTCATGAAAATCTAATGACTTTTGGGAGTCATATGAAAATTGGATAGTTATTGAATATATTCAAGTCCAAAATAAGTCAACCTATGTAAGACACATACTCGTATCGCATTCGGTACAAAATAATATTGTCCTCAACGTTATTATCACTGGTTCAACTGATTACTCATATTCAAGTTTATTGCCATTGGTGAATATCGGTTTTCTCAAATCTTGATTTAAGTGGTTTAGCAATAAATACTTTCATTGTATCGAAATAGTAATAGCAAGTTGGCTCTATTAGTTTGATGAGGCAACTAGAAGTGTTCAACGGAATGCTTTCTAGTCGAATTGTTAAATACGCTTGATTTTCTCATCTGTCAGTGATTTTTCATTTGTCTCTGTGGTCCAGCTTCGTATAAGGATTGCTAGCTCAATATTAACAATATCCTTCCATTTCTCTAATTTTCCATAGCTTTGTAAAGTGCAGTAACTTGAACATATTGATTGCTACCTTGATTCTTCTATTTGATAATAGCATTTTAGTGTGGAATTATTTGTGTTTATAGTTATCTTGGTGAATAGTAGCGGGATTAAAAGATTCAGTTTCTTTTTCATTAGGGGGAAATTTAATCATCAAAGTCTTTTGGACACTCTTTGCTTTAAAAAACTTCGCCAAGCTCTTGGTGGACGTATTTGTGGAATAATAACAGGCGGTGCTCCTTTGATGCCCGAGATTACACAGTTTATGCGTGCTGTATTTAATGGACTTGTAAGCCAAATCTGTATATATACATTCATTCAAACTAGTATTGTTTTGGTATTTTTACATATGAAACAGTTAATGTATTTCGAGTTTTGACAGTCTCCACAAGGTATAAAGTTTATACAGTTTTTAGGCTGCACACACACACTGCAGTCGTTAAAGCTATTTTCAATGTTCTGTATAATTTGTAGAAGATCATTAAATGTGGTCCTTATAACTACTTAACTTTTAGATAACCAATTTATCTGTTTGATTAATGAATGGGATTCATTAGACTTCACTTGAACATCATAAATGTAGTCGATAAGCACTGATTATTAATAGTAAGCAATTATTGCTTTTGAAAACTAGATATTTTTTTCGTTTCGCTTGTTATTGTATGAAATCGCATCATATTGGTAAGGTTCTATGTTAAATAGTACTTTAGTTAGTGCACCAACTGAAGTTGGCAAGTAAAAATTATATTACACCTTACATTTTTGATAAACGAAAAACTTTCTTAAAAATGGTTGCAAAATGTTTACGAAACACGTGATTCGCAACATAATATGCAAAATTCAGTGTTGTCACAGTTCATGGGTATCAGTATCTGGTCAAATATTGATAACAGATCTTCTGATAGATGATGAACGTCAGGTAATAAAACTTCGACATTTATGAGTTACAATGTAAATTTCCAAGTATAAACACGTATTTCTTAGTTACGTTCAATTTAAAACCCTTCCACATCTTAGTAATTCAAGTTTCTCTTATCATTTATCTCATTTTATCATCTTTTAATAGAAATAGTGAAGGAGATTGATTCACATATTTGTAGCTATTAAAATTTTATATAAAAAATATAGTAACAAACTCTCATTATCAATCCATTGTTTAACTGATAGCATATTTGGACCTATCCAGTATGTTATAAGGAATATATCAGGGATTTTTAGTAATTGTCGAAAAAATATTTAACAATGACAGTGCATTCACTTTAGTAGGTTTAAATGGTAGATGAAACCATTTTTAACGATCGTTGCATAAATAAAATTTATCAAATAACATGAAGTGAGTGTGGAATACATATTTACCGAATTGTCACTTAGTGTCTCCAGGCACATTTGATACGTTTTATTTTTTAATTGTTAGTAACTTTAAAACTGATCTTTAAAATGTTTAGATTGTCGAAGGCTTTGGTTGCACAGAGACTATGGGAGTTGTAACGGTATCTTTAGTCGGAGAATTTCGCATTGGTGCTTTGGGTGCAGTTGCTTATGGTGTAGAAGTCAAATTGGCCGACGTATTAGATTTAGGTCTTGTTGTCAAAAGAGATAATCGAGGAGAGGTGAGCTTTCGTGTCTGTTGATAACTTAATTTCCTATGTGGTACATTTTTTAATAAAGTAAACGTTCATTAAAAATGTACCTTTATATAGTTTTGACTATAGAATGTTTGTGGTGAATTATTCAGGATACAGTAAAACAAACGTAATACTTTATATATGAACTGTTGATTAGATATATGTAAGTGTTTATTTTGTATATGAAACGTTTTAGTGTACATCTAGAAAGCTGAACACAGAAACATTAAACTATTTTAAGTATTATTACTCGACAGTCAACGTTGAACATTCACAGTATGTATTTATGAATACATTTCATCGAACATCAATATTAAAAGGTGTTTGGTGTTCGATTTCTGAATCTTTTAAATTTGGTTGATTCACCATGAAATATGAAATGAAATTGAAGAAGCGAGCCTGTCTCTCATTTTTGTCACTTCGTGTGATGAAGTTTTTCACGATTTTCCATGAAATCCAAAGAAGTGTTACAACTATTTTGAAAACATACTCAATGTTTCATTCAGTCTCTGAAGGGACAATTATATCTTCTATGTTGAGTGGCTCAATTTTGAATTGTCGAAATGATGTCATTATATGAAGTTTGAAAATGTATTGACATTCCAACCAATGTACGTACTGAGATTTATAAAATTTGTGCGTTCATTCTGCTTTAATTTCAGAAAACAGAATCATCAATCTGTCTTTTAAGGCAGTATGATAAAAATTGTTGGCTGAGTGCTTGTGGAAATTCTTCCATTAACATTCGACCTAGGTGATCTACAACTTTGATTATTTTGTTAGAATATGATTACTCTGGCCTTTAAACACTACATCCACGTTGAACTATATTTGTAAAATGCAATGAAATCTCCTTGATCAACATGTTATCTGTCTCTGTGTTTTGATTCTTTGCTAAAGTGTAACGTTTGTTGTTTTGTATGAAACTATTGCTTCATTCTTTGTTTTCAGTAATCATTTTCATTTGCTCTTTCTTCCCCAACTTAAAAAAATTTACTGGTATTTTGTTGATAGGATTGAAATTAGTGTTCATATTGTAGCTTTGATTATAAATGTTAAATGTTAAATATAAACAAAGTTTAGGGTATTTTTTTTGTAGATATGTGTGAAAGGTAAGCGATGCACCAAAGGCTATTACAAAGATCCTCAAAATACAGCACTGCTAATTGACTCAGACGGTTGGTTACATACTGGAGATATAGGAGAATGGACCTCAGTAAGGATATCATTTTTTTATGCTAGTAGTCATTTTAACTTCTGTATGATATGTTTTTTCTTAGCAAATCTATCAAAACGATCATTCCATGTTATGATTTCTCTTATTACGACCCAGCTACTCTCTATAGTTTAGTAATCTTGGACACTGCTTTACTCAATAAGTCCCCAAATCAGAACATGGTTGAACAGGAACGTAATTATGTTCCAAATAATGTTGGATCGAAGTAAGATCATAATCAGACAAAAGTTAGTCTGTTTGTAATTTTTCATAAGAAGATTATAATTTTCTCTAAGTATCCACTAGCTCTAATTGGTTAAGAAATAGCCAATCTATATCCCGCTAACACTGCGAAAAATCAGATTTAGTAAAAATTCAAATGTATTCATTTTCATTCCAATTTATCCTCTACTTTTGAACGTTTGCATGTCATTAACATTTACTTGGACGACCGATTTGTTATTCGAAAATCAAAACTGACAAATCGATTACTTTTTGTGTTTGATCCTCACAAATCGATTAAATCATCGAACACTAACAAGATATAGGACAGCTAGGTCATCCTAATATTGAACTCCTTAGCAGTGAAAATCTGATGATCACATGAAAAGTTTACTCCAGAAAGCTGGGTCAGTAGGGAAACACCAAACACTTAGAAGACTAGATTATAATTCAGTGGTTTAGGTAAAATTTATAAATAACAATATATATCCGGTTCGTCGCACGAAGTTGTGCTTGTGTGCACGAGGTTGTTTCGTGATGATTACTGTGATGAATTCTGTGCAGTAGTTGCTTATTCCAGAGCTGCCAGTTTTACAGTAAGTGTAAAAATTTGTCCGAATGAGATCATCAATGAAGAAGATTTTCTACATTTTATTACTTGTGAAAGTAGTTTTAGTAGTGCTTGGATGTTAAGTGATTTTTAAATCGTGTACTATTGATCACATTAATTTCCACTTCGAAACTATAGCGAATTCGGCGAGACTATAATATACGGACGAACCAATAAGATTTAGAATAACAAGTCTTGGATTTTTGCGCGAAATTCATTCACACATTTGTCTAAATAGCAATTCGGCATTATAACTGATGTCAGTTATTGATGAAAGCCATAAATCTAATTCCTAACAATAACCATCAATCGTAAACATAATCCTTATTCTTCACGCTAATCCTCATTTAGCCCTAGTAAGTAGGTGGACATTCTCAAGGTCATTTTAACGTTGCTCAAAGGTCGCCCATGAACCATAGTCTCACCGCGAATTCTCACGGGATGTTCCAAAATCAGTCAATAATCTTCTGGCAATTTTATTATATACACAATAAAATGTTTATTTGAGATCGAATAGTAGCAATTGATATAATGAAATAAGAAGAAAACTTTTACTATAGAATCTGACCAAATGATATTTTATTGTTCACTATTACTTCTTAACGTATCACACTAAATCTCTGTAATTTTATCTAAAATTCTTGGCAAACTTATTACTATCGCCTGAAAGCTGACAGGTCAATGTTTCACTGCTTTCATTTTTTGGTTAGATATTAAATAAACCTCTAAATGGCCTGAAAGTTAGTTGAAATATTTCCTGAAATTCCTCATCGTCTCAAAAGCTGATTCGTTTTTCTTGATAATTTTTCATCTTAGGTTTGACGCGATTATCTTACAATAAAGCAGTAGTAAAAATCTTAGACTCGTTAACTATGATAGTATTTATTACTTTGATTTCTTGTAGTGAACTACACCTAAAGGCATGTAATTTACCAGTTAAAAATGAAGTATAGTTAAGTTAGTGTAATAATGTATGTTACCTTATTTCTCGTATATTGTATGAGCAAATGAAATCGTCTTCCAACTTTCATTGTCAGAATCTTATAATTTTCTCACTATGAACCATTTCGTCGGTTCATAAATATTTTTCCATATGTTTAAAGTGTTATTAAGTAACAACTAGGATCATATAAATATGTAGTTTGCTTCATGAAACTTTCGATCGTGATCACTGACAATTTTTGTAATCGTAATTAAAATATGTTGCTAATCATACTATGAACTTTATGTAATGTTTCATTTTGTATTTTATCCACTCTAGGAAGGTTCATTGATGTTGGTTGATCGAGTTAAAAGTATTTTCAAGTTGGCTCAAGGTGAATATGTAGCGCCAGAAAGACTGGAAGCACTTTATCAAAGTTGTAGTCTAATTAGTCAAATTTTTATTGATGCCAATCCTAAATCCACTTATCCTGTAGCTATAATAGTGCCAAACTTCGACGAATTACGTGAATCACTTAGCAAGACAGACCCTGGATTGGTTAATTTATCCGATCATGATTTATGTCAACATGAAATTATCCATCGAAAATATTTAAATGTTTTGGATCAAATTGCCAATCAAAGATTTCTGAAAGGATTTGAAAAAGTAAGTTGTTTTTGTTAGATTATGTGAAGAGTGTTAATATGATCAGCATTATTAATAGTAGATTACGAGCCATTTCTCAAATCTGAAATTGAATACAGTAGAAAACGTTTATTTCCTTAGATCTAGCATCATGACAGTCAGTAAAATCAGGTGGAGTTTATTTGACATGAACGTGCAAACTTCTTAGGTTTTTTATCTTCCCACATACTTTTGTGTGTTAAAAGTAAAAGAGTCTCTGCCAAGAAAAATTTAAGAATCACAGCATTTATTTAGTTTAACAAAACCGCTATATATGCCTTTAGAAAAAAAGACGATGTTTAAGGTACATACACTGATTCGTCTTTAGGCTGGAAATAGGAGAAAGATGGAACAGTTAAATGAGCTAGTTAGAGAAGTTAGTGAAAATCAACTTAGCATTACGCATAGTCCTTCCGTCTACCTCACAGTAGTTAAGTAATACATCAGCCATTCAAATGAAATACATTGTAATTTAAACCAATGAATAATAATTGAGTTGTTCAAGCAATTCAATGTTTTCGAGTCGTTGTTCCATTTTCCCTATCATGTTAGAATCTCAGTTACTCATTAAAAGCAATCCCGTATATCTATTAGTTACATAAATCTTTGGCCTTAAAATGAATATTATGTTTTACTAAATGCATAATCATATTGTACCTTTAGGTGATCATTCTTTTAACTTAGTTTAATACCGAATCTTACAAGCCAATATTCATTTTGTACCGAAAAAACACGATTTTAGTTGAAGAAAATCCATCTGACTGATGAAACTTTCACAATAGAAAATGGGTTGCTCACTCCAACACTCAAGATTTCCCGATACAAAGCCAGAAAGGTATATTCCGAAATTATAAACAGATTATGTGACGAAATTATGTCTACGGAAAATCATAAATAGAATGAGAATTCAAAACTGGCATACTTGACACGAACTTTATTATATTCATCATATGTTTCTTGTATAACTTCATAACTTTTTGATATATGATTATTTTCAGAATACCGAGCTATATCATTATTTTTCTTGCATTCTGGTTTTTATGATGGTCTCTGCTCTGTTTGTTCATTTATTTATTTCTCTAATATTCTGTTCGGTATTCATATAACTATTAATAACTTTTAGACGATAATGATGATGGCATAAACTAATATTAAATTTCCTGACTTCTGTAATTCTCTTACTCAAATAACATTATTTTTCTGATTTTTTTGAAGTATTTTTTATTCCCTTTTTATTTCCCATGTAGGCTTGTATGGAAGAAACGATTTTTCATTTTCCTTACTTTTTATCTAGTTTCATTATTTGGTAACATTTGTTGTCCAATATCATGCCCTTAAGAAAGTTGTCGTTTGTTATTTTTACTTTGTCTGAAGACACAACTGTAAGCTGAGAAAACTCGACATCTCTCTATTGCTAAAATTCCCCTTAGTTAAGAAGCAATCTTGGGAACTTGTATAGTAGTGAACGAAGAAATCTAGTGGGGAGGAACATCTAATTATTGAGTGCAAAATTAAAGAGTTCTTCGGTAAAATATGAAAATCATACATTGAATACTTCATTTCCACATCTTCCATCAATCGTCTCTTACAGTCTTCATCATTCCTTCATTCCTGTTGTTATTACAATCACCCTTTGTTTTCATTCCTATCCTCTTCTATTCAATCTTCTCAACCTTCTACTCTCAGGAATTCTACCTCTGATGTTACATATTACTAATGTATGTCGATGTAAGTAGCATACACTACAATACATGTAGTAAGCATGAAGGGATTTTTTTGAAGTTAATCTGTAAGTCATATTCTTTATGGATTGATCTCAGTTGGAGTGCCATTAGAAGCCAGGGAAAGCTGAATAGTTTCTTCCTTCTGTTTTGTGACTCCTCATCAGTGGGCATCCATTACTCTCACTGTTCAGGATCCTCTGAGAAGTCTCAAGGTGCTCTCTTCGATCCTTGGTTTAACTACCCACTGCTTAAGATTTTACTAGGATGGAATATCTATTCAGTTCCGAATAAGATCAAACCATAATGAATATCATATGCAACAATAATAAAATTGGATAGGTTTATTTGATGAATTTCTTTATTCTTCAACTGATAAGTCTAGCTCTATGAAATCTTTGTTTTCTTGCATCGCTTGCCATTGAATTTCAGACTAGTGGTAATAGAAGAGTTTTCTGAAAATATTAGTATATACAAGTTTGCGAAAGAAATTATCACCGTGCTATCAGTACCTAAAAAGCCTTTCGTTCAAAACACATCATTTATCCGACCAGCATACAAATTAGCGTTATCTAAGTAGTAACGTCTATCAAACATAAAAAGCTCAGCTAGGCTGAGGAGTCTGGCTATTTATCTGTGGTATCAAAAATAATGTAACAAGTAATAAAAGATGGAAAGGCAAATGATCATGATGAATTGTAAATATATGAAATAAACAATAAAGTGAGAACTCGTTTCAGTCACTGTGAACTATACTATCATACATTATTATTTATGTTGATTCCAATTAGAAACCTGAAGACTCCAGCTCAGCTACTTTAGACTCTCTACATGATTCGAATTAACAATCACAATTCTCCTGGATTGTTTACTTTTAATATTATCTTAGACAAAGACTGAATCTCCTAGTTAATATGCTATAAGCGTCTCAGTTCCGGAAAGTTTTTTTTAACATTCCTAGTGTATTCATCATATTAAATTAAATGCGAATTGACGATTCTAATTGATTTAAGTAGAAAAATTGCAAACAACATCTGTTATTCCTAATCTTCTTGCAGATGAGACAATTCTGTTTGTTTAGTTTCAACAATTAGTGTTGCTTATTTTTGAAAACACATTTATATTTGGGGTTCATGTGAGGAATACGTATTAAGTTCTCGTTCAATTCTACTGACAAACCAGTTGATTTATTCTGCTTAAATAAAGCCTAATAACAAACGTCATCTTACATTAATTAATTTTAAATGTAGATGATTTCAAGACATTAACTCATGACGCGCATCCAGAATTAATGCAGTCATCTGATAAGATACTATGTTAAAAATGAATATATTTGTACAACAAAATTATTATCAACCATATTCTTGCCACTACACTTAAAAGACAACCAGAGTTGCCTTCAATTTAAAACTGTATGCAAAACATTCTACTACTAGTATCTGCATGACAAATTGAAAGCTCCAGTTCAATCATACAAATTAGATAAACTATCAATAACTTCACCAACTTATTTCATTTTCAGTACTTCATTTCTAGGCAATAGCTTTATTTCTCATTTCATTTCGCAACTTTCATGCAAGATAACACATTTGGTAATCGATGGTAGCTTATGAATACAGTATGTAATATATTTTTCTAATAAAATTTTCATTCAATCTTACATTTCTCACTTGATTGTTTTGAAATATCTCAAGCTTGCTGGATTTACAATTATGATCAAACAAGCATGGATTTCGCTTAAATTTTCGAATTCATGCGTACAGAATAAACACGAGTTTAAAGATATTTTTCCACGGGTTCCTAAAAGCGGTAATATTTGAAACCGGCTTACTGACATTGTTAAGATATCAACTCTGCACTGAAATCCATATTTGTATGAGAAACTCATTTTCATATTGATAAAATTTACATGAAACAAATTATACAAAATACACTCTGGCTAAATATACAATATATATATCGGTGACTTTTTGACCGATTGTTTAACATTATCTACTTTATATTAGTGTCGATTATGCTTTGTGTTAGGAAGAGAATTCCATTTTGATTGGTTTAGTTTTGATGCGTGTATAATATATAAATTTTCCCGAATATTTTCACATCGAATCATAGAAATGGGAATTTAAATAGCTAATTTATTACAATATGATATATTTCCACCGCCCTGAGACTGTAAAATGGAGATTAATTAGTAATAGTGGTAGTAGTAGTAGTTGTTGTTGTTGTAGCTGACTGACTGACTGAGTAGTAGTAGTCATAATAATAACAATAGTTACAAACCAATACTTGGGCACGTTATCATACATAGAAAGTTAATTACAAAGTTGAAAATTTGTGATTTCACCTGATAGCTGTTTATAGAAAATAATGAAGAAAAAAAACATGATTACTTCTATTGCCTGACAACAAAGTCGCCTTAAATTTATCATGTTGATTATTACATGCCATTCTACTTTTCACGAACACGAATGCGGCAATTTAAAAGTAATTATACCACTGTCTGTTTTTTCCAGTATTTATTCACATCGCATAATTACGTTGTCCAAACTGATCTATTTATGGATAAATAAATATTCCAGTATAAGTGAATATTATTGAAATGAATGATAAATTTTCTGTTTGTTAAAAACGTACTATTTTGGAAGTTTCGCTTCATAGATTTACGTGGAACTACATGGGAAATCATTTAGAGTTGGATTTAAATAAACCTCACGGCACCATGTTAATCTAATTTCTTACTTCCAAAAATAACATACTACATTATACCCTGAACTTATTGATAAATCTGTGAATGCACTGATCAGCCAATTGTGAATATTTTACCATCTATATATTGATCGAAAAGTACTTAAACCATATAGTTGAATGTTGAGTTTAAACCTTGTATCTTATCTTATATATACAACACAGCAAACCATTTGGCAATCTTGAGAATGGGAAGTGCGAATTATTTTTATTAAGTGAGAGTATTAAGATTATAGTTTCTACTTGCCATTTTACCACTGATTTTGTTACAAAAAAGCACATAAGAGAACTATAACAAAATGTTATTTATTCTACAAAGTTGTGTAGTCATCAGTGGTTACCATGACCGATGCAAGGGGACAAAGATAAATATCTATCAACTGATAAGTACTTAAATAGTCTTCAGTAATTCATTTCTACTAACCTTTTGCTGTATTCCACGTGTACGTCAAAATGGTCGGGGAAATTTGAGTTATTACAGTATAATAATAATAGGGTGTAGTGAATGGTACAATGTTTTGATCTGACCAGGTAAAATATGAGGTAGAAAATCTGGGAAAAACTCGTTTCAAGTTAATTTCACCTCATTGTTAAAACCGTTTAGATTACTTAATCGGCGTGTTTGAAGTTATAATATCAAACAAATATTTCAGCTGGGTAGTATTTATATTAAAGGATAAATTATTGATATACGTTGTAAATGTGATTAGTTTTTTTAAAGTTATACGAAAGTCTTCAAATGAAAAAAATATTATCGTCGATAAATAAACAAATAGTAAGATGATTAGATGAAAAGTGGGAAAACGTTTGTAGTTTTTATGTGGTCAATGACCTTCGAGTCGTCACAAAAAGTTCTTTGCATATTAATAAAACGTCCAATATGAAACATATAAATAAGTAAACATAATCACTTCAATGTTTGTGCTGTTGTAGCTGATAGAGTGGGATTTTTTCTAACAGTACATTTTCGGCTACAATTAAATACCCTACCTAAATAGTCTCCAATCAAACAGTATTTACATGAAAACAGTAACACTCCCAAACGTACACGTGAAAAAACTTCAAATTATTCAGAAACTAGAGGGGTATATAACGTATGAATTAGTATGGCGATAAATGGAATTATAAGCATGTCTTTTTAAAATGCTCAATACAAAAACTAAACATTGAATCATATTTATCCACATTGTAAGCTACTGATAGACCTACGTAAGCTGTCTAAGTCTTTATTAAATAACATAGTTTTATTCGCTAAAATATGAAATAGTCATTGTTGAACTACCTTTGTTAGTCATTACTAACCCGTAAACTTCAGCTGATTATCGGTCAATAAAGTCTAGACAATTTATTAGACGTACAATTATCCACATGTACTAGAAACCTGTTTTACCTGATATTCGGTATTCAGTATTACCGATGTTTATTTGAAGTTCGTTTACATCACACCAACTACAATCAACCGGAAATCCATATGATATTACCCATTCATACTAGTTTGCATGACATAATACTGTAAATAATGAACATTCGTGTTTTATAATATCAGTGATATTGGTAATAATAATGATAGTAACGGTAATGATAATAATATCACAACTAACATAAACCAGGCATCAACTGACTCGAAATGTGATGTATATTATAATCCACCTGATAAATACTCCAAGATTAATTAATTATATTAATCGTATGTTAGTTAACAAACATGGTGTCATTTGGAATTGTGAAACTAATCTACCTAATATGAATGGAATTTCTAACAAATATTCAGACTGGCGGAGTATTTTAAGGAAATTCTGTTAATTTTTAATAAATAAAGAATAGTTTATTGACATCTCTTTGATCCTAAAAATTAATATCCAGGTGAAGAGTGAAAGTTTTCATGTCACTTATCAACAGTGATATTAACCGTCATTAAGTAAAAAAACATATAAATTCCCAAATGAAAGCAAGAATCAGTGTGGAAACGTTGATTTCCTCGCTTGTTTTAGGTGTTTTACAGCCGAAAAAGTTATGGATTGAAGATACTATGGAATATATACGAAATGTTGATTTATTCTTAATCACTTTATTCTACCTATAACAAAGATACCTGTAAATCTGTCAAAAATAATTTTCTTGTTAAACAGTTTACTGCATTCTGTGCCTACGAAACATGTGTACTTAGAAATACAGATATGAAAACACAACAGGTATTCAAGCATAGGAACATCGAGCATATATATATATATATATATATATATATATATATATATATAAATCTTTTCCCTTTCATTACGAGGCTCATTTTGATATATCATTATTCAAAAACGTGGTTTCAAGTTTGGGTTGTTAATTGGTCCCACTTATACCATGATGAAGCCCACTCGAAGTTTTACGACGTATACATCAATCTACAAAACAGAAGACTTCATAGTATAAAAAGTACTATTGTTATGTACGAGAAAAGTTATAATAAGTTAGTGTTTGCTGCTGACAAATAAAGACAGTATACATTCTTTTAATAAGAATTAATAGTGATGGCTAGACTTCATCCCTCTTCCGTGCTTCAGTTTTGTCATAACACCTCACTTATGTATTCAAAACGTAAATTTCTCCTACACAAAATATCCCTTGACAATATACGTAGATGTCTGACTTCTTTCTAGATCATGTAATGTTTTCCATTTTTACTTGTGAAATAATAAAAAGTCGAGTTTATTGTCATTTCTTGAAACAACAATATTCTTTCTTGTCAAATAGTTGTACTCCTAATAACCCAAATTAAGGACTAAACGAATATCGGCACGCTAGTGGAAACATAAATATATAAATTGAATACCAGTTATAAACAGTTTTATGCTTGAAAATAGCAGACAAAGATATCTGAATCTAGGATTTGTGCTACTTAACATAATTGTTACCTAAGTAAATTGAGTTATTCCAACTAACTTTCCGGCTGAATAAGTTAAGGTCATTCATATGGCGTTCCTAACCAATCGGTCTCTCAACGGTTTAGCGTATCAAAGTAAAAAGATCTATCAAACTAGAACATCTCTGTGTATGTTTCCAGAAATGTTTACAGAGAATCAAAGCCAAATTAAAATATGTCCTGTGATTCTTTTAAGAAGAAAGGTAATTAGAATTGATAGAGCATTATCAGAACTGTAACTTACTTAGCAATAGCTAGTGTCACTCAAAAACAGAAGACAAATGGTTACTCAGATCTGGGAGAGGAATTCTCCATTAAAGCAACCAGGTCGTTGTTGCTATTTCATAAAAAATGTCATACCAATCTACAAAAGATAGATTACCTGACTGTTAGAAGTTTATACCTGAAAATTTTTCAAACAGTACAGATGTTGGTATCACCTAAATGTTAACAAGAAATCTTTCAATTGGATACCGTCCCATCGTTTTTAACAGGCCGCTGTTTTGAAGCTTTATATACATAAGATCAAAGCACATCACTTTCGTTTACTGAAACAATTACTGATACGAAAGTAGGTACAAATTTCCTGTTTTTAATTATAGAAAGAATCCTATCAGAAGCCTTACATTAATTTAACGATAAGTTTAGTACCAGCGCTCAAGAAGAAAGATGTTTAACCATGAATTTTACTTGACAGCTAACATTTCAATGGAATCCCATCATGACTCATGAAACTATTGAAGCTGTTGAAAACCATGAGAAGTTAATTGTTTCTAAAATTGTCCACATACAACTACGTGTAAGCCTTCATTTACAATTTATGACTACTTCCTCAGCAAAAATTCACAAAACCATGTTAGTGAAATACTGTCCCTTACATACGTTTCAAAAGCCTAGTAAATTTTATTTAGGTGATGATCTACCTGATAAAGATATTTAATCGTCTAACTTGATCATAAACCTCACAGGAAGGTACTTTTACTCAATTCCTTACATGTACACCTTAGAATAAGTTGGACACTTGAAGTTTGTCTTACAGCATACACTTAAAATTAATTCATCAAAGGCAGTAAGAGTGCCGAACCTGATGTACTATCATGGTTCTTCTATATAAATTAAAAAGCTTTGTAAAAATGTCCAAGCTCTTAAAGAGCTACAGGAAACCGCATAGCTCGGCATTTTACGAGACTTGTTCACAACAAATTAAAAGCTCTTACTCTACTATTCTTCATTTTTTATTCCCAATACGTTAATTGTTAATTTATGTATTTTTGTATTGGAACTAATGAAATCAATCATATTGGAAAGTATCCTTGCAGTGTCTCAGTGACGTTCTCCAAATAAAATTCCATAACGAGGTAGAAATAAGGACCAAAGCGCGTAAATCAATCTTCGAGTATACCGTTCACAGACGAAGATACAACGGGATACAATTTTTTTTATTACATAATACGCGGTACCTGACTACAGACTTAGAGAGAGATGTCTATAAGGTTGAGCTACTAAATTTACATTTATGTGATAATATACACAAATCAGTTTGAGATGGGTATTTTTCATCTTAGCTGAAAGATATAGGTAGAGAGAGCGACTAAAAATTTAATGAGAATTAGGTACCAAGATTCTGTACACAATCCACAAATAAGAAGAATAAATGCATTCACTTCAAAACCCCTCTAAACTTTTGAGAATCAATAGAATTCGAACAATTATTAATTCTTTGTGAAATAAACGTAGTATTGGGAAAATATCAGTGAGAATTGAAATGACTGGGTGATTCAGTCCGAAAGATTGAAAAGTTAACTTGCATAAAATTACTAGAGAATCAGTAAATATAACCTCTATGAGCTTAGGTTTAATATGTAACTTTTAGATTTCTAGAGAAAGTAAGTTACCAAATTTATCTGGTGTCTTTTCAGGAAAGTAATATTGATGGTTATATTATTCATCTCGCTTAAGCATACCTTGTGGAAATATATATATATATATTCCTAGTTTCTATTTGTATATAAGATCTAGTAGTGAGTTGGCTATATCCAAGATTTGAGTTTTCAACTGAAGAATCTTTAACTAGATGTCGAATCTGACATCTTTGAAATAGCGTTTATTGTTCTTCGGCTTTTTATTGCTTGAGTGATAACTGACTAAAATGAGCAGTTCCTTTCTAGTATTAGCTTAAAACATTCCCAGTTTCGTTCATCATCTTCAATTGATGCTTATAAAACATTATTAACAAACCTTTCACATTTCTTAGAAAGAACAAAGTTCATAATATGGTCATAAGTGTTATTTCACGACAATCTTCGACATGTTTGCAAGGTAGCATAATTAAGATATAATAGTAATATATATATATAGTAAAACGTGTTGAATTATCTCTAAGCATCAAGAAAGCAGAACATTTTACAAGACAATAAGCATATTCTTATAAGTAGTGACGATTTTAGATAAAAAAACACATTTCAAGTGTTTGATAACCAACTTATTACTACTTACTTTATGTCATAAAAATATATTTCACATCAATTTTTTTTTATGAAATGGCAAAAGACCTTGAATAAATCGATATGCTTTGAAGAAAATGACAAAAAAAATTGGAAAGTATATATATCTATCATTTTCGTGTTAATAAAACTATCGATTTCTAGAAGAGTATGTATGTACAAAACCGTTTATGCGGTATTTAAGTGATGAAATACTTTTCATATGACTCGAATAAGTTTTACTGTTTAAAATATGCACAAACAATGCCTATTTATCAATGGATAGAGTTCAGTAAGAGTCTGTTTAGCCATTTTATATTTGATGTTCCTAAAACATACAGACAATTTATCTTAGATTGATATTAATTAATGTAAAACTTTATCTAGTGTCATAATGACTTAGGAAAAAAAGCTTAATTTTTAAAGCCAATCTCTTAGCCTTTCTTAATTTGAGTTATTGTACCTCTAGGATATTTCCAAATAGTGCGATTTCAACAGTAACAATAGTCTGTTTCATCATAATGAGATACAACACGCCAAACATACTTGTTGGCACATTGTTTGTTTTGTTAAAACAGAGTATGTATAGGTACTTCGGCTTTGATTGAGTTTACCTATCGAAAATGATGATAAAAAGGCTATATTTTCTCGCATAAAAATGTTATATGTTTGAAACTATGAAGTACAAATTACCATTTTGGAAATTAGAACAACACATGAAATTATCACAATGGGAATCTTTAATATCCTAAAGTTACCATTTACCCTGCTTGAACAATAAAAGATTGGCTCAGTAGGCCTGAGATACATTATCATTAGACGAACCTCATGTATACTGGATGTTTTTTATCCAGTAAAATGACAAAAGAGTATGAAATGTAATTGTTGAGGCAACAGATAAATCGTATTTGGATCGCCAAATCAGATATATAAAACAAAGTTCAACATAGACAAGAAGTGATGGGTTACTTATTTATTTCTTCATATTCTTCATTATCAAGCAAAAACTATAAAAGATACATTTCACCCGTCATGTTTCTCATCAGAAGTTTTTCAGGGTAATAGAAAAAAAAACATTTATCGAATGAAATTTGTCATTTGTAAACCCTATAGTAGTTAGAATGAATTTAAATTACATAAATGTGAATGATAATTTGGTTCCTAGAATGCAAAAACACTAACAGAAGTACATTTTGTTAATCAACATCTAACTTAAAATGTGGTCCTAGAACGAATTTAATATTTTTAACACTTTTTAAATGTTTGCTATTATATGTTGAAACACGCTTGGATTAAATTCATTTCCATGAGTATGCCAAAATGCATTTGTAATGTTCAATTTTAAAATAATAAAGATTGTAAGCACCCAATATAAACCTAATAAAATAAACTGAATTATTATTATTCTAATCAAATCATTTTTCTTGCACTTCACCAAATGATAACGGGAACTGTTTCAAGAAATACACTTTTTAACTGGGGACATGTGCTTTCATCAAAACATAGCATCCAGATTTATGCAATATTACAAGACTTAGGAACATGTATTGACCTGTGTCTATTTGATAATAATATTAATAAAACTAGACCGTATAGCTTGATCATATGAGGTGTATTCTTACAGACTACTGTTCAATGTATTCATCAACTTGTTTTGAACTTGAAGGTCATTACGAAAATAATGTCTCTCACTTCCCCGTAGCGTTCTGTGGGTAGTGCGAGACAAGATGGAGGTCGTGCCTACCTCCAACTTTGTCTCGATATGGATTAACGGAAAGGGCTGTATTGTCGAGATAAATACGTGATGTCGTGATTTCTGTCCGGTCACCTCTAAATCGAACCATTAGGTCTGGTTGCAGTGGGCCGAAGTAAGGACCATAGACCTTGCTATAACCAGTGGGCTGAGGTCGACAACAAACTTGTTCATGGTATGAACGTGAAGGAGCATATAGTCCATGATAAGTTACTTGCAAAGTGCAAGAACCTGCCGAGCTACAGCTTGGGGTGATCACATATATACCTATGTGCATACTATAGAATATATAGGTCCTGGCCTGTGCACTTTATATATGCATGTAACGTGTACTTGCGAGCGGAAGCTTCTATGGATATACGAACTTATGCGATGTATAGACCTGTCTCCCCTCTCTGATTACATGTAACGTATACTAGTGACCGTGCTTATCTATGATTATGTGTGTATCACTAAAGTGTATATATCCCTGTTATGTGCATTTTAATATACACATATGCAAAATACTTGAGGAGTTCCACGTCCTTCACTGGTTCTTTCACTGATAGCTCAACAGAGCTTTTGGTTTACAAAAAAGTTTCTGAATACAGTAGGAAAGTAAAACTAGGAGTAGACTATAATAGATCCGTCTCCTACACCCAAACTAGGCCGAAATGAATCCATCTGCCTCATCTAAATATGTGGACTTTAACGAATCCATCTACTTGTGTGGATAAAACAGACTGATAATGTGTCCGTCTGCTTTATTAGTATGACTAAGTTGAAATGTCCCTTTACGTCCATTACATCTTTTCTTTAAAATTTTAGATTTCTCTACATAGACTATTTTCCTTGAACCTCGTTATGCCAATCGGTTTTCCTCGTTATTGAACCAGGCTATAATACTTAATATAAGCCTCACTTTATTAGCTTTTCGCTTTGCTCATCTAAACTGTCTTTCTGTAAGAAAACATATCGACTCATTCGCAGGATTAAATTATCGATTCATTTATGTTCAATAAAATTATCGTAAACTGAATAACTTAATCATTTTAAATGAAAATAGAAGTAACAAGTCGGTGTACGTTTCCAGAAAGTTGAAATGACTATCAGATGGATGACTAGTTAAGCTAGATTCAGTAAAATCCTGTTGTTAGTGGGCATTAAAAATAAGTAATAATGTATTTCAGTTTCTCCGCCCTCAGAAATCGAGTCTATATATATATATATATATATATATATATTACTTTGACCAGCCGTCGCTTCTAAAAAGGATGCTATTTATTATTGCTGTCGTTTTGAATATAACCATTTAGAAACGTACATTATTTGCACATATCTTAAGTCCTTTTAAAAATATACTTACTACCATTATGTCATTGCTTCTACATACCTAAACACTAATCATCGTAACTTCACACACAAACATCCTCTTTGCACGTATCTTAACATCTGACTTTCAGATATTCTGTTATTTAAAATTGTTGTTCAGTTATTAAGACATCTAGATTATCTGGTACCAGGAAAACTATTCTTATCATGTCCCAATAGTTATCTCCGATTTCCTGTAGCTAGGATTATGCCATCTGGTCACTTTTATAATAAGTATGTGGAGGAATAACACATATAATACATAATCTACAGAATGGTTATTAGTAGAATTTTTATATTTGTGTGGATCAATAGCAGTTTGACTTTAACTAGGAGTTTAATGGGTAAATAACAAAATGATAAAACTTCTAATTGAGCGCTAGATTCTGTTTGCCTAAGCTTTTCTGGTAACCCTCAGGCTAAATCAACACAGCAACCTGAACAAGAGAGAAAAGTTGCAAAATATGGAAGAAACGCTTTACTGCAAGTTTTATTCATGTACAGAAAATCTAGGGTATTCATAGTATTTTAGATGGCCTTGGGTTTCCGAAAAATTCCGGAACGCTACGAAACATAGTAGCAGAAATGCGACATGTGACTTTACTTTCCTAGGTGTTCATGGCAAAACTTGTATTAAGTGCTGATTGGATAAGATGTTTCTCAGAACTTCCAGTCATTTTTGTTTTTTCTTCTAGGAATTTTCTGGACCTCCCCAATAAAATGAAAGTCAGTTTAACCGTGAAGTCTTACTTATACTTATTTTGGTATCACATTCACTAAATTAATACATAGTCGTTGAAAAACTATACTGTTCATCAGTTGGAAGCAAACTTCATCAAAGTGGTTTGTAAAAATTGTGTAGCATATGGATTATATTTGTCTCTAGTTCATACACCTTGAATTATGAACTGTGGACAGAAAATCTTATGGTCGATTTCCCAGAGACTGAAGACAATGACTAACAAAGCTATGCTAGTGAGTTTGACGAATTTAAAGTATTACAGAATGTACATACAGTATATTAAAAAACCTAATTATTCAAGTACATTTAGAATATCATGTGACATAACGTTTTACACTCATGAATAACAATTCAAGATTAGATTACCAGTATAAAATTTACATCTGAAGCAGATCATGTCTATAAAAAACAAGAAATCGACCTTTATTCTCAATCGCCATTGTTTGCAAAAGTGATAAACCTAGACTAAGCTGTTTAATTGATTGTCAATTTGTTTTCTATAAAGTTTTTAGTTGATACTGAATCCAGTTTTAGTGGTTTTTAAGAAACGGAACTACTGTTCGAAATATTCATTTTTTACTGATTTACTTTTGATCAAATGCAGTCATGGATAAAATTTTGGTTATCCGAAGAGGATGTATAAAATATTCGTAGTTCATCTCTTTCAGTTTTATCTTGTGCATGTGTTTTGAATTCTGAATTCATTTTCGACCTTTTATTGACCCCCCCCCCATCAACTTAGGACACATTACTATAGAGACCCAGTGAACAGTGTGTTCATTATACCAAACCAATTCCATCAAGCAAGGAAGCCAAATACTGCTGAAAATGTATGGTTTAGGTTCTACGCCTCCTGAATGCTAAACTATGGCAAACCCGTTATCCAGTGCTACATACTTATCAATGGTTCTCCAGATGGTACTAATCTATGACGAAAACTGAACTCAAAATTTCTGTTTGTTTACGATGACATATAAGGTAAACCAGATAATAAAGACCGTGTAATATTGCCTCCAAAAGGCATTTAATATGACTGCCTGAGTATAGTTATCTACATGGAATTTTGGTTTTATCACACTTAAAAAAATGTTTGTTACCTTTGTTTACTCCTAACTACTTGTTGCAAAAAGAATTTAACGTAACCAAACAGGTTTTCAGCAATCTGTATTTATCATAGTTAGTAGTCCCTTGAACCCGTTCAGTTTGTTCATCGTTCTCGAAAATAAAACACGTCAAAATTAAGTATTCACACTATTTATTGTTAATCTTGTTTAACAAACCCTAATTAAAATTTGTAATTGGGAATAAACTTAAATGATCTGCTAAAATTTTACTTAAAAGTAGGAGTGACTAATGAAATCGAATAGAAACAAAATGAAGAAACTACTTAGATTTTATAAAATTACTGGTGTCTCCCAACAATGAAATATTAAGGCAAAGAAATAATTTATTGGTTTAAAATTGTGCTTTGATATTAGTTGAATGGGAGAAGATAATAGATCTGCACAGTAAGCGATTCAACTATGGAGTATTTACATGATATGAAATTTGGGTGTTCAAATGGTTCTAGGAAACATTTATCTATTATAGCTTATAAAGAAAATCAAATATAGACTGATTATCAAACATGGTTCTTCATGATAGCCTTGCTCTAGATTCAATTGACTAGAGTTGAAATGCATAGAACATCATAAATTCTGGCTCAATGGCTAAATGGTAACACGTCTGTAGTGTGACATTCGTGATGGCCATTCTGCCTTTTTCAATAAACGCAGATGATGACTTAAAAATTTCATAGTGAGCTGAAATTCCCCAAGAACATTTTTATTTTTAGTTATCAATCAGTCTCTCTGTCATAATATTAAAACAGTGTGATGTCTACCAATTACAACATTATGTTTACGATACGTCAAGAAAGTTTTTCAAAAACAGTTTTACTAAACCAGCTTCAGTAAATTCTAAGAGTGAAGAAAAAGGGGGTTCCTTGAAAAATCCCCACCTATCTGTTTCACGAAAAACCAGTGATATTTTCTTATCAAATAAATTGAAGTTCCTGAAACCAATGCTTGTTTTAATACAGAATCAGTTATAAAATGCATAATTTCGATCTCATGTTTGGGAATGAGCTATTAGTCACCCTGTTTTCTTGACAGTTTAGGTAGTCGACACTCAGGTTCCACCATTCTTTTATTTTCAAATGATTTTTCATAAACAAGGCAGAATATTTGAGGCAGTGTCAAATTTCTGTTTGTCCGAAAAAATATTGACTTTAAAACTTGTGAAATCTTGAGCACCTAGAAAATACATAGGATCACTATGCTCAGACAAAACAATAAGTAACAAACAAATGGACTTGAACTCTGTGTATTAACTGAAACAGAAGAATCTCAACCAACCGAATTACAAACCTCAATGAGTTTGAGTAAGCATAAACAACTGAAAAAGGGCAAACCATTTAGCGCAGCGTAAATTAATCGACAGAACACTTCTAAATTTGAGCTTGAAGAAAATATTGCAATTATCGAATTGCTTTTGTTTCACTTATACTAGGTTATATCATAATAAAACTCACTAATTTTACGTTGACTAAGATGACACTAAAGATTATGGTTGTTACTGAAGACTTGGCCACCAAAAATTCAAACTAAAGACACATATTCATCTAATCGTAAATGTCGATAATTCATCTGTTGGTTTTCTTGTTAGTTTAAAAGCATAGCTTCATACCCTAAATCGGTATATACAGTACCTATTAGGTGAAACATTACCCCCAGTAATATATAAATATTAAAAATAAAACCATGAAATACTAAGAGGTAGTCATTTGATCAAATTTATAAAATGAAAACGTTTAAATTGACTGTATTTCAGTAATAACTTGACAGAACCACCTTGGCTAGGTTAAATTCAGTTATGAAATATTACATATCATGTGTTTTAGATGTAAATTTCAAACATTCACAAATTTAATATCCATATATTCAGTAATATGGGTTGACAACTAAACACCAACTTCAACTGTAAGGTTGGTGTTCTTTTTTTCAGTAAGTTCGTTAATACATTCATTTTCTAATGAACGCGTGACTATGACCTTAGCATTTCTTTGTAAATGAAGAGATGCATGTGTGCGTTTAAGAGTGCACTCTAGAGCTTCTTTTAATACAAATAATTAACGAAATGCTTAAGATTTATAAATAAATACATATGAATAATTATGTCTAGTTATTTGTTGTAACTTATAGATAACCGTCAGATACGATTGTATCTTGTTATTGATTCGCTTCACAATTCATGTGCAGTGATATTTGTATAACTGTGAAATCATTGCAAAATCTAATTGATTTGAACAACAATCCTTCGTTCAGCCGCTTGTTTGAATGTTTATTAATATTATTCAGAACATCAGTAATGAACTAACTGATGCTGATAACATTTGATAGTGAACGTTCCCAAAAATCTTTTAAGTTGATACGAAGGATAAACGTTCCTTTACGTAATACTGGTTAAAAATGTTCGGAAGGAAACCTTACTAAAGATAGAAAAGAGTCCAGTTGACTATTAAACTTGTTAATAACTGTAAATTTGTAAAACTGCTTAAGAATATCCATAATGTAAATAATATTTTACGTTATTTTTATTGTTACGTAAAATTTCGGCTAAAATTAAGTTTGTTTATCTACTTTCATTTTATCGTCACTTTATTTAACTACCTTTACTAAATAAAAAAAACTATTTCCCCCTTCAAAGTCTTGTCTTTTTACTTTGATCAGAAAATGTACTTCAAAACGCATCAATATAAAAATTCTACTCAAGTAAGACAACATTTTTGTTGACTCTGTCACATTCAAATGAATTTTTTTAAGTCGACCAAAGTGTTTTCATACGAATTGATCTTAAAAAAGTTAGTTTGTTATACATCATCTTCACCCTAACCAGAAATTAAGCCTACTTATACCGTTTTTCTATCTTCAGTCACATAAAATAATCCGCTCAATGGAAATGAGAAGTTTTAGTTTGAGATTTTGATCAAAAATAAAAAATAATCAAAGCTCTGCTGAAAGTTTTCGAAATTGTTCGAAAGACAACGTTATATAGAAAGAAGAAAACATTGATGAAAGTGATACTCGTTGCAGTTATTCAAGATGCACCTAATGAATTATCATATGAGATTATTGATCTTTAGATGACACTAACTTTATTATTTCGAAGAGTATGAACTTCGTTGAGTACCAGCCAGCTGGAAACCTAAGTTGCATGGTTCCTGAAGACAAACCCCAACCGTCTCTCAAAAAAATTTTAATTTGTAAATACCGTTAAACACAATGAATGATTTTCCTTTCAATAACAAGAACGGTCCATGGTTAAAATAGCTAAGTTAGTTGTCTATTTCACTTTACCCGGTACAATGTTTAGATAGTCGATAAAAATATTAGCATAATGGATGAGGGATTCAAACTCAATGACCCATTCATCACACCTCGTAAAAAAAGAAGGTTTTAACCTTTATTTTGCATCTGTTAGAAGTCAAGCTTTTTCTTAGAGATTGTGAAATAGTACTTACCAAGTTTTCAAAGAACTTTTGTTGACAGACGTTCTGGGATATATAAGTTGATGGATAATTACAAAACTTGAAATCATCATTAAAATAATTGCATAGTTGAAAGCATGAGTCAATTGAAGCTAGACCACCAAGAAAAACCTGGAAGCACTGGACGGCCGTTTCGTCCTATTGTGGGACTCCTCAACAGTTCCCATCCACGACTTCGCCTCTCGAGATTCGATTGACTCATGCTTTCAACTATGTAAATACTAAATCTCCACAAAAACCACTTCTGATTAAAATACTTATCAAACAAATTTGCTCCGTAAACTTTTTAATATGTCAAGTAAAATAAGGGTTGTAAATTAGTTTTTATTTCATAAAATTGATATAATTTACTAAAAACGCAACTAAGGTCAACTCATTGACGAATGTATCAAGAGATATAAGGTTCGAAATAAAATCCTTTCTAGTGTGAACCTATTAAAAATTCTCTGGTAGCTAAGTTAAACAAGAAAACAGACTTACAAAAATCAACATCAGTTTAAATTATTTTATGTTCTGAGTTGGTGAATGAGTAGCAAATCAAATAATTTCCTATTTAAAAGCAATAAAGTTATTTGAAAATCTACTGAAGATACAAGAATTGGAAGATTTTTTTTCCATTAACCGGTATCTAAAAAAAATGAATCATTTATATGAAATCAACCAAACGTCTGCTACTCATAATAAACAGTGGGATCTTTTAAAATTATTGTGCAAAGATAAAAATGTTGATGAAGTTAATAAAAAGCTGGACGAAATTGCTTTGCAGCATAAAAAAGAGATAACTGTTCAACAGGATATAGCAAAACAGCGCGTTATTGATCAACTGTATGAAATTCATAAAGTAGCTGAAGAAATTGATCGAACTGTAAGTCTTAATTTGTTTGTTTTTTTGAGAGAGATTTTTAAGTAGGATTTCGTCCAATTAATTGATACCAGCCTATCTCATAGTGTATTTCAGTTAAATATTTTATTATGAACATGTTCACAGTAGTTAATGAAAGAATCTACAGAACATGAGGTCAATAACAAAGAATCCTAAATATTTGTTCCTTGCATAATTAAAAAGAGGACAGCCCATCCACATGATAATCTTCGTCTTCTTATCGTACTATCGAAATGTAGTATTACTTAATGAGATTTTACGCATAGTTCAATGGAGCTGGAAAATAGAAATTTTTTACATTATCAAAAGACTTACATCATAACGTGTCATTCAGAGAATCAGTTTTTCTAAAAACTTTTTTTATTTTAGTTCATTCGATACACATAAACTCTGATGCAAGTGACCACCTCAAAAGCACGAATCATACAAATAAAATGGCGATATTGTTGTGATATAAAAGAAGAAAGGGAAGTAAAATCGTGGATAGCAAATACGTGAACAGGGTTAGTATTGAATAGGAAATACAAATCGGTCAGAAATACAAACAGGAAAGACTTCGTTCATTAAATTGAGTTCCTCTTACTATTATGAAGAATATAAAATAAAACTTCAGATGAATTGTAAATGGCTTCTATTCTGAGTCATATCTGATTAGATTCTAAAATAGTGAGTTGCACCATCTCCAGGAACCTGAATGAGGGTCCATGATGATCTGAAAAGTGCCATTCCTAAACAGCTTTCTCTCAGATCATGGCATCGATTGTCCACTTTTTCCACCTAGTCGCATTGCCGAAAAATAATGCACGGTGTGTAAACCCCCGGGATGCCACTCGTAAAGCGCGACTAAGTCATCAAAGTCGGTGTTCCGAGATAGTGATACTGATCAAATTTTCACTATCACACCCGTATACAAACAGTGCTCTTCATATGGGTAGAATAGTGAAGTTTTTGGATGTGAGACAACCATGACCAAGTACATAGATCCTGCGAACATCCTTAGCTTGAAAGGGTTAATCTTTTCAAGCATAGAATAGAAGTGCTCTTACTGACGCATTGTAAATACGATAGTTCACAGTCATACTAGCGTCACAATGGGACCAAAGACATACGAGATTAAAATAAGCTCCTCTGACTTTCGCAAAGCTGGACCGATCCCATCTATGACGCTACTACAAGAACTCATACAACTACCCAGAAACACAATTTCCCGATTCTTTCCAGAAATTTAATAAACACAGTGAGTGCAGGCAGGCTCTCAGCAATCTTGAGGCACCACTTTGAACATTGACGGTGCAAATTACATCCCATACATGAGGGCTTTAATTACCAACTGATTAACTGGGACTTAGCGTAACTGTTATATTGCGGTTGGACAATGTTATCTACGTACTCAAGATCAGAAATTCTTTCTCCATGTTATATCGATTGCGTGCGTTCTTTCCCAATTATTATATATGAACGTCATATGACCGCCGAATGATACACAAAATCGTATGAGCAGTCTTGAGTACTTATCAGTCCCGCTTTCTGCCTAGCCCAGCCAGTTAAGTCCAGAACACCGATAACAGCCTCTGCAATATGAACCATTATTCTCAAACATACTGGATTTATATACCAAACAAACAGACCACATCGTACCATAAAATAGAAAATAATATTTATACAAGATTTAGCTGAATGTGGCTGTGAGTAGGGGGAACAGTAATGAATAGACTGGGTATAACTCAAGAATGGAAAAACGTATAGTAATAGTTCATAGGTCAAAATAAAGCATATGATAAGAGGAACACGAATACAAATAGTTTAGTTACTTAGCAGTTATACAATAGGAAATATGCATATCATATTGATCCGTAAATAGTTCTCAGAGTTACCATTCATAATTCTCTACGGGATAATACACTCCAGGAAACAAACCCACCCCATCATCACATGTTCATTCACAGCAGGATGGTACGACTGACGATGAATATTGGGATTAGGCAACGGAACTACCTAACCTCACTGTTCTACTGAGATATTTAAGGGATATGATTATTCTCTTCACCCCACTTGGAGTGTTCTTGTACAGGGTCTGCAGTGCGTAAGTGAATTTCTCATCCACATCCCACTTGAATAGAGTCAAATTCAAAATGACCTTGATATCCAGGAAAGTAACGACAGCTGGTCAGGAATTATTATGACAGTGTTCCATCGTTCAGGGGAGATTGAAGACTTCCCATTTTACAAAAGAGAGCTTGTCAAAAAGAATAATTTTGTTTCCAAAACAGATATATTTACTAAAGGTATCAAAAAAAACGTCTTAAATAAACCTGGGTTTAAAAAGTTATTTTTATTTGGAGCAGTCATGTTGATTGACATTTAAACAAACATTTATTCGAATGAAGTATTATCTATATTTTAATTTCTTGTAATAAGTCTCTGGCCTCTGAAACGATAATTATCACTTATAACAAGCTGTTCTACGAGATTCTAAACCAGTAGAAATCAATCACTTGGATAGGAAATCACTAAAGTACTTCCTCAGACTTGAGAACTCTTTGACTACGGATGATTGCTATTGGAATGATTTAGAACAAATTAGTGGTTAAGTGTAAGGAGATTACCAAAATCAATTGATTAACATAAGAATAGTCGATTTAGTGGAAATGCGAAATCATCTTTGGAATATAATTTTGTTAAAATGGCTTTCAGTGAAATAGAATATGGTTTTCAAATGTGTAATCTGCAGGTACTTCTCAAAGCTCATTATCAGATTAGTTGCTTCGTTTCACTTTCAAAACAACTGTTTAGCTAATCGCAGTAATATCTATGAAATAGAATGGAGAATTTTTATTTTTCTTCTCCTTTGTATACTCACTAAAATACGTATTATATATATATATATATATATATATATATATATATATATAAGTTTCATGGTTTCTGCTTTTCTAGTGAATATTTTTTTATTCATCACTTGATCAATGATTTTATTGGTAAAGCTATTTGAAAGGGTTAGTATTCTGCGGACCACATTTTCATCAGTTTGAAAATTTGAAATAGAACGTTAGAATCAAAAAATTATTTATCAATAATAGTCCAGTGAAGTTTGATCATGCCATTAATTTCATTTGTGTCATCGAAAAATATACATTTATTTTAATATTTGCAAACCAAGGTTCCAAGGTTCTCAATGAAATCATGAACCTATCTAAGTAAGGCTACCATCGAAAACCTAGAAACCGTTTTTTCCTTGTATAAAACTTCTCAGAATTGTCGATCCATGACCCCGCCACCAGGAGTCGAATCTAGGACATTCGGTCTCGCCCACTAACACAGCCTCTAGACTATTCAGCAGAGGTCTGGGAGTGTATATGTCCAACTTTAGTTAATCCACAATACTGCCCTGCCATCCTCCATAGTCCTCAACATATGCCTTCCCCACACATACTAAAATTTAAAGTTTTCGTGTGTGCTACCATACCTAATCAGTTGCAGTTTAATGGAAAACAGATCGGCGTCAGTCTACCGTAATGGTGAGTTCCTTTCGCTTTTTTATATTTACTGGGACAACTTTATTATTCAAAAATTATATATCCAAGACGCGTTTGATAACTGACTGATTACTATCTATAACTTATTAAATTTCAGAAGTTTACCGTCGACTCCAATAAGGGATTATGGCAAAAAGTACTCAAAGGTCATAATCGATTGTTCCCAAACTTTCTGAACAAAGTGAACTCGAATCTCGACTCATCCCCGACAAGTTTTATTAAAATATCAGGTAAACAAAAGGAAGCGAATAAATCAGTTCTTAAGGACCGTCATCGGGAGAAAAAACATAAAAGCAGGACTATTCACATTCTGAAAAAAAATCAGAAGGAATTCCAAAGTTAGTTTATATATATATATATATATATATATATATAGGGCCTGTTATATTATTCAGGTAAATTTTATTTATCCATGCGACTTTTTTTGTTGGTCTGAACAGCTTAGAAGTTTTTAACAGAGGCTATGCTTTCCTTCTCACCAACTTATTTACAAACGAGATAGTTTTCCTTTCGTCTTCTTCAAAATATAGATGTTAGCTTGCCTAAGATTATTTCGAATCTTCTGGCATCCTTTTTGGAAAAATGAGAACACTGAATTTTATGAACTAATTATTTGCATGTTATCATACCAATAGAAAAATTAATATTTAAAAACATTTAAAGCAAAGGACGAAACGCGCGTGCTGGATTCCACTGCTATCCGCTATCCATCTTTGCTTACCATGCTTGTGAATTTAGGCTATATCGAGGCAATACGCACAGTATGCACATATGCAATTAGAGACTGACCAGTTGCAGTCCTAAAACATCAATGGGAAGATTAAAACAAACAATACCAAGTGAATTTAAACTTCACCCCATTGCACAAGCATGTGGCTATCAGGACTCAGTGGCCGAGAGGATAACGCGATGATGATTGAAGCGAAAGGTACTAGGTTCGAGTCCCATAGTGAACATCTATTCTGAGATGCAGGTACACCCAGTTGACGAGTCCCAAATAGGACGAAACGCGTGTGCTGGATTCCACTGCTAGCCACTATCCATCTTTGTTTACCATTTAAAGCAACACTTAGTATATCAGGTGGAGCGAACAATATAACAACTCTGAATTACTTTTATTCTAATTATGGAATTAATCATCTTGTGTTGATCTTAAAGGAGATAAATCATTCACCTACGATAACACCTTACGATGAATGTGTTATCTATGCTTTTCTTTCTTATTCAGGACCTCCACCACGCCCAAAAACTAGGCTGATACTCTCCGCACCAAGAGTCAGGCGGATCAGAAGAAGACCAACCACCACTCCAAATTCCACGCGGTCTACATTAATTTCAGGATTGACTTCAGCTGTCGGTCCAGTATCTCAACGAAAATTATGGTTTCTTTCTAGATCTTACCTAGAGTTAGAAAGTCAAATCCGAGTTGAACGTCGAAAAAACCGACAGCAAATAAAATCATCTAGATCATGTCCACCACGTGTAAGCTTATCAACAAATATGAACGATCAACTTGATTCGGCAAGAAGCATTAACTCAAGGCCGTCTTTAATTGCACCAAAAACTCCGAGAGAACAGAGGCTTAGGCGGTGTTTGTATTTCCTTAAAATTCAGCAAATAGAACTTCAAGAAAAAATAAATAAATTTTGTGATGACATTAGTGAGTTTATTAAAAATTCACTAAATATTGATGATAAAGTTGTGGCTGGTGATGCTTTGTCTATCAGTATTTCTTGACCTTTTGATGGAAGCTGGACATTGATGTATTTTTCTCGCTGAAACGTGACTGTTTTGGTCATCAGTATTAAGCCGAAATAAAAATGTTAAAACTAACTCATCGCACTTACTTCCTTTTATAAACCATTACTATGAAATTTCATTACCATGTAATGTCTCTCAAAATAACGTCAGCCATAGTCAGGATGACATTATCAATCTAGAATCTATTTGAAAACGAATATGGGTAAAGTCATATTCATAAGTAGTGTTAACTATAACAATTTGATACAAAACACTCATTCCTATTACTTGAAAGTGCTCTAATTTACCCCTTAACTAGATCATAAAATGCAAAGCATCAGCTCACAAAATGACTTTCAAGGACTTTTTTATAAATATGACGTTTAATACGAATCCCACGTTTGTTCAACAAAAGAATTGTTTAAAAACCCTGACTAAGAAATCCTATTCTTGATTGTATTTCCTTGTTAAAAGTCAACTCAGAAACTAGATATTTAAGTTGTCAAGCAGATAATTCGCTTATTCAAT
Organism: Schistosoma mansoni; assembly: GCF_000237925.1. Taxonomy (NCBI): domain Eukaryota; kingdom Metazoa; phylum Platyhelminthes; class Trematoda; order Strigeidida; family Schistosomatidae; genus Schistosoma; species Schistosoma mansoni. Next base: position 15,485,591 of record NC_031502.1, on the reverse strand, counting down.
AAACCAAGCTCTAGATTTTTCTGTTAAATCTGTAAAATTTCTCGAAAACGTTACTCATTTTATATTAAATATGTAATTTTGCAACCAAATAAACAAATAATTACTTCATTAATTTGCTAAACTGATTCTGAAATCAAACGTTTCAAAAGTGAACTAATACATTAATTAACTTGGTGATTTCATTAACGACCGCTAAGTTAGAACAGAGATTCATCAACCGAAAGTGTATTTCGTTATTTATCATACTTTTATGTATGAATTCTAATTTAAATGACAAATGATTGTCTATTTCATTCCTACATGATTCGAACTGATTTGATGATTCATGACTTTTTCTCATCACAATTCCAGGTGTTCAATTCCATCAGGCAGTTACAAACAATTTATATGTCGATGATATTTTATATTACATCAGGCTTTCCAAGTGTAATACGAAACATACCACTGGTTTTGTAGACAAATTCCATCAATTGAAACCACAAATCGACCTAAATTAGACCACCATCGAAAATCTGTAAACCTGTATCACTTTTAAATACATAATTCATCTAATTGTATGATTTTATCAGTGTTAGCCTCAACGAAGTGGATATTTTCTACCAATTCTTTACGCAGAAGCATTAACACAAAACTACTACTGGTATCAACCTTATAATAAATGTTCTATAAAAATAAAAATTTAATAGCTGAGATCGTGAGTCAGTTGAAGCTAGACCACCATGGAGAACCTGGAAGCACTGGACAACCGTTTCGTCCTACGTTTTCCATGGTGGTCTAGCTTCAATTGACTCGTTATCTCAACTATTAGAATTACTATAATATCCACAAAACCCCTTCTGATAAAAATATAAGTTATTTATTTTTATTGTTCAGAAATCGGCTGAAGTTTCATTGCCATGAAAATCCGATACTAGGTTAAGGTGATTCCATAAAACCAGTAACCCTGTTCTTTCACATCTTGACAGATGTGTTGGTTTTGTCTTTTAATAGCTTACTTACTAAATCAGTATGTTTTTCACTAAATTTTATTATTGTTTGCATGTAACTGGACCTATTATTTTATGAGAGTTACTACAAAGAATTAATAGGAAGTTCATTCATTTATGTTTTCCAGTTACAGTCATATTAATAAAACATTTTAATCTACAATTCCCGAATATTTATTATCATATTTTAATGTTTCTATATACCATTATCCTGTTGTATAAAATCTTATGAGGAACGTTTCTGAATTAAATGGGACCATAATGATCAGTTCATTACCTTAAGGAATATACTTGATAACCTATAATAAAATGCTCTCAAACATTTCTGATAAATTTGTTTACAACTCACTACATCTACTGTGTTCTAATTCAGTCAAGGAAAATTTTAAATATACTTAGGACTTAACTAAATTTATCCACAATAATAAATTTAGAATTCAACCTTGCTGTTGGTGGTATGGTATTAAAGTTTCATAGGTCTATCATAGTGCACTGCCATATTGTTATATCGATTGCCTGCGTGTGTGACTGCCCAGTTGTTATACCGATTGCGTGCGTGAGTGCCCTGTTTAATACATGAATGATATGACCCCCCAATCAGAAAGCAGTGAATTTATCGATCGCCCAATGATACGCAAAATCGTATGAGCAGTCTTGAGTACTTATCAGTCCCGCTTTCTGCCTAGCCCAGCCAGTTAAGTCCAGAACACCGATAACAGCCTCTGCAATATGAACCATTATTCTCAAACATACTGGATTTATATACCAAACAAACAGACCACATCGTACCATAAAATAGAAAATAATATTTATACAAGATTTAGCTGAATGTGGCTGTGAGTAGGGGGAACAGTAATGAATAGACTGGGTATAACTCAAGAATGGAAAAACGTATAATAATAGTCTATAGATCAAAATAAAGCTTATAATAAGAGGAACATGAATATTAGTAGTTAAGTTACTTAACAATTATACAATAGGAAATATACATATCACATTGGTCCATAAATAGTTCTCAGAGTTACCATTCATAATTCTCCACGGGATACAACATATATCACTGAAGAATAATCAATTTTTCAAAAACTACCGAGATAAATCACATACAGCTAGAATACGCAACACGATGTAATATTTAAAACAATTAGTCCCTTTAGATTCACTTAGTGTTGTTTATTTGTATCTTCCCATTGTTATTTAGGACTGCAATTAATCAGTCTCTTATTGGCATATGTACATCCTGTGAGGACTGCCTCGATATTGCCTGAATTCACAAGCTTTATAAGCAAAGAAGGATAGTGGATAGCACTGCAATCTAGGACGCGCGTTTCACCATATTTGGGGCTCGTCAGCTGCATGTACCTGCATCTCAGAGTTGATGTTCACTCTGGTACTCGAACCCAGTACCGTTCTCTTCAAACGCCATCGCGTTATCCACTCAGCTACTATTATCTCACAAGTCTGAAGAGCCTTACAATAGAACGAAACGGTTGTCCAGTGCTTCCAGGTTCTCCATGGTGGTCTAGCTTCAACTGACTCACGATCTCAGCTATTAAATTTTTATTTTTATAGAACATTTATTATAAGGTTGATACCAGTAGTAGTTTTGTGTTAATGCTTCTGCGTAAAGAATTGGTAGAAAATATCCACTTCGTTGAGGCTAACACTGATAAAATCATACAATTAGATGAATTATGTATTTAAAAGTGATACAGGTTTACAGATTTTCGATGGTGGTCTAATTTAGGTCGATTTGTGGTTTCAATTGATGGAATTTGTCTACAAAACCAGTGGTATGTTTCGTATTACACTTGGAAAGCCTGATGTAATATAAAATATCATCGACATATAAATTGTTTGTAACTGCCTGATGGAATTGAACACCTGGAATTGTGATGAGAAAAAGTCATGAATCATCAAATCAGTTCGAATCATGTAGGAATGAAATAGACAATCATTTGTCATTTAAATTAGAATTCATACATAAAAGTATGATAAATAACGAAATACACTTTCGGTTGATGAATCTCTGTTCTAACTTAGCGGTCGTTAATGAAATCACCAAGTTAATTAATGTATTAGTTCACTTTTGAAACGTTTGATTTCAGAATCAGTTTAGCAAATTAATGAAGTAATTATTTGTTTATTTGGTTGCAAAATTACATATTTAATATAAAATGAGTAACGTTTTCGAGAAATTTTACAGATTTAACAGAAAAATCTAGAGCTTGGTTTATTGAATAAGCGAATTATCTGCTTGACAACTTAAATATCTAGTTTCTGAGTTGACTTTTAACAAGGAAATACAATCAAGAATAGGATTTCTTAGTCAGGGTTTTTAAACAAACGTGGGATTTGTTGGATTCCACTGCTAGCCACTATCCGTCTTTGCTTATAATTAGTCCCTTTGATAAGTTTCGATAATGCAATGAAATGATGAAGGTTATCAGAATTATATGATATATTTGCGCAATACATTTCGAACAATCTGATCACACATATACTTGTTAAATTAATTTTATATGAAAACTAAAACGTGAAGTAGACAGATTAAAGTTAAGCCGTAACAAAGAAAGAAAATGAAGTACGCACAAACAATGTGGGAGGAGCAATCAAGATCTGCAAGTAAGGGTGGTGGGACACATGCCAAAATGGCTGCAGAAACAAATGAATTCCAATGGCCAAGATCACAGGATAGACAGACATCTTCCTCCATTGCGAAATATTTGGTTGGGACTGGTTATAAGTTTGATATCAAGTCAGTATTTGTAGCGTTGTACAAAAGCCTTCAAGGGCGTATACTAAGGTTTATTGAAGCCTTGGCTATACGGAAACTGAAACCCCCTTTATGTATTCCAACCCTTAACCTATCCTGGTAATATTGATTTATTATACGCAGTAGTTATCACATTGTTTTTGTGTACGATGTAATATTATTGGTTACATTTGAGTGTTGAATTGAACAGTAATACGATCAATTCAAGATCATTAAAAAATTAAGAATCCTAAGAAAATTTTAGGAAAAACGGTTTTCCTCATAGTCAATTTTTAACCACAGCTTAATAGCAACCGTACATAAATACACATTGGTGTATGTACACCATTAATACATGCGTGAAGACAATATTCTGATCAGGGAAAATAAGAAAGTTTTCACTTTTGTAAGTGTATTAGAAGTGAAGAAATAACAGGGAACAGAAATATGTAGACATTTATGGTGCCTTACTATACTGCTATCAACTTGGTAAATTAAACACTTTTAATTCTAACTATACGTCAACTCCAAGTTTTTCGATTCAGCACAAAAAATTTCACTTGAAAAGAACCGTTAGTCTCAATCCTAAGTAAAATAATGGCTTTGTATTGAAATTCACCTAGTTTACACTTCACTTGAAAATTATCAGAACTCTCCTTTGCATTAATTTAGATTGTAGATTTGAGAAAACTAACAGAATATTGGCGATATGTCATCTTGTGGATATAACAAGCATTCATTATTTTGCTTCAGCAAGCCACAGGATGTCAAGAATTTCAAGAACAGTCTTGGTAAACAACGTATTGTATGATACGAAACTGACTATAAATAAAGTATCAGTCACGTTCTAGTTAAATTAAAAGAGAGTTTTCTCACTCACATATTTTCGTGACATTTTAAACATGATATGCATAAAACATTTTCTTTATGTGAAAGTACCGGAAGTCAAACAAATTTATCTTATAAAAATGGAACTTGAAAAGTTTTTTGATGTTCCCATACTTGACGATGACTTGTTTATTTGATTACTGAAACAATGATGTAGCGTCACATATAATTAGAAAGTAATTCATTGCCTTTAGTGATACCAAAGAATGTGTTCAATGTGTGGTTGTTTGAGCAATAATTTATCATCATGACAAATGAAAATATGATACTTACGTAGTGTTCAAACTTGACTTTTCAAAAACCTCACTATCATCAGTTTTCTTAGCAGGAGTCTACTAATAATTATGAAGCTGTTCAGATGTAAAAATTTCAAAATAAACGCTGGGGTACTGATCCAGCGAATCATATTTCAACCAGTGAACGGAATTAAAATTACGACTGAAAATATCACTAAGTATGTAGACAACACTAAGTAATCATATTGGTTACTTATGATCACATTCCCATGAATTTCATTAATATTTACTTTTAATCATCTATATTTCGAAACTGATCTTAAATATTCATTTATCAGGTTATTCTGACACAGACATGTTTCCTTTGATACCTAACTTTCCATAGACGCGGACTCAACATTCTATAATAATAGATTTTGGCTAATAAACAACTAAGTATCGGTACACAGTAGGCGCTTTTGGCATATACATCCACGCTTATTGGGTAATTAATACAAGCGCCAGAGCCGGCTTGTCACCCATGGGACTAACTGCTTCCCATATACTAATAAAGTAATTATAGTTGAGATCATGAGTCAATTGAAGTTGGACCACCATGGAAAAGCTGGAAGCACTAGACGACCGTTTCGTTCCATTGTGGGACTCCTCAGCAGTGCGCATCCACCATCCCGCCTCGCGAAACTCGAACCCAGGACCTATCAGTCTCGCGAGTGAGCGCTTAACCTCTAGACCGCTAAGCCGGCATCCAGTGGAGTTCAACCAGCTCTGTTGTGAGATAGTAACTCACTGAAGACAATGATGAATAAGTCGCTCAATTTCGTGGATCGGTTGAAGTTAGACATTGACACCATTGGATGCCGGCCAACTCAGTGGTCTAGAGGTTAAGCGTTCGCGTGCAAGGCCGATAGGTC
>NC_031502.1:15434568-15479615 GCF_000237925.1 Schistosoma mansoni | reverse complement strand
AATGAACATAATAATACAGTAAATTGTATGAAAAGATATTCATTGAATTATTCAATGGTAAAAGTTAGATAAAAAATTGATATTCTTTCATTTATTTTGTTGAATGTAAATTATGTTTATTCTTTATTTTAATGGGTTATATGCAAGATCGTGGATAAACATTGTTGAAGAGTTCTCCAAATGTCCTGGTACGGTTGAGAGTGGGGAGAGTCCGCTCTCCCTCTCCAAATGCTCTCACATGGCCACGCGAATATATAGCCTCTGCCAGGGAAGTCCTACTCACTGCCTTCTCGTGGTGGGGGTGTTGTTTACGAAAGTGAGAGGACGAAAAGCGAATGTCCGACACTTTGACCGGGTTGGTGGACACGGAAAGTCCACTTAGGGGAGCTGGAAAACCCTGATTCCAAACCACTGTGGCACATGGGCTCCAGTATCCTGAAGGAACAAATGGCGTATCAATCAATCGTTGGTCACCGGCTACCATGGGACTGCATCTCCTCACGATGCTCCACTGCTTTTAGATTCAGACTTTTAGTGCAAAGGTTCCGGAAGTGGCGTCTAATCTTCAACTATTAAAATTACCGAAATCTCCACAAAACCCCTTCTGATATTAATAAAGTACTAGTCGATATGCGAAGATATAGATAAGGGAATAGTTTGACAGTTTACTAAGGCTTCGAATATTCAACTTGTCAATAATAGAAATCCCTTCTTCTTTTCTAGTTGGATTATGCTTACGTCTAGTATTCGTGATTTCGAACACATAACTTAAGTAATGATGACTAATCTCTAACAAACTTCGTAACCAGTATTCCTCAGGTCTGGAAAAAGAAAACTTCCAAAATTTAACAAATAAACAATCTACCACCAAATAAAGTCCTATCGTTTGATCAAAAATAGTTCACTTAATCAGTTTTTAGTTTTAGGATATAAGCAGGTTTAAAAACTAATCAGTGGAAAAAGTGAGCTTATATACAGTGTACAAATGGGTCTGCCTATATACAAATCTCCATAGACACTTATCAAGAGTTCATGAAAATTACTTTCCTATAGGATTCAGAAAGTTACTGATGTTACATAATTAAGGTTTTATTTTACATCGAAAATATCTTAATATTTTAAATGATTTAATTGAACATCTAGTTAATGTCATTTATAAATTGAAAGTCCCTTTAGAGTACTGGATACAACCTGACAAATTATTTTGTATGATATTGATAAAATTGATGAGCTAAAAATCTTCACGTGCAGTGGTATAAGTATTGAACAATTGTTATACTATTCAAGCCAAAGTAACACACTTCTCAAGAGAAGCATATCGTACTACAATAAGCTGTCTGTTGATCAACAAATTAACAAATGTTATGTGAAATCTACAGGTAAAAAAAACCCAACGCATGGAATACTATGAATGTTTGTGTTTGTTACCGATTCGAGAGATGGCTTATACAAATCAGCTGGAAATCACCATCTAAAATAAGTTTTTTACAACTTTAAAAGGTCACTGACGCAACTACATAGCATATTTTTTAAACTGCTGAGATTTCCGATTTCATCTTATACCCTGTGAAAACGAAGGAAATTAGTTGTGCAAAGTATTCTTTTTCAAACATGAGTACGGTGTGTCACCTGACTTAATAGTTCTTCAGTTACTTATGCTTAAAGTGAACTACATTTACCAGGACATATGAAAATATTCTACAAGATGTAAAGAAACCAGTGCTATAGATACTCAAAATTTCAAAGTAACACAATCGCATAGACCAATATTGATAGTACTTAAGCTAATAAAGGAGAAATGGCCTTAAATTGCTTGGTTAAAATAAGGTTAAGTGAATGACAAACAAAAATCACCTTTTAATGTTAGTTTTTATTAAGTACAGTAAAATAAACATTAGTAACCAATTTAACAGTACCATAACTACCGATGCACTAAGTAGATATGTATTATGATATTCTTGAGAAAATTGTCAGAAAACAAACTGGTATTTCAATCCATACCATAATGTTACAGAAACAAAAATACAGAGAAAGTTGCCTATAAACATTTTATCACAATATAGCTAGTAAGTAATATAACAAATAATAAAAGGAAGTAGGATACGAAAAAAACATCCAGGTACAACGTTTTTAAACCGGTAATAACAGTAATATATATTATCATAGTATTATGAATGATTCGTATATATATATATATATATATATATATAGAGAGAGAGAGAGAGAGAGAGAATGTTAATTATACACACCAACAAAAAAGTCAATTCGACAAGTGAAAGTTTTAACATAGCAAAACGGAGAAGGATGGAATAAATTCGACCGAGTGGAGAAAAAATAAACAAAGTTCAAGCAACAATAAAGATACTAATTATTCATTGAAATTAACACTAAACAATTACAATTCGGTAATAGTCTTATCGTCTTTTATTCAGTAACTTTTCCATTCTTCCTTTCCTATCTGTTATTTGCTCCCGCTCTTCTACTGGCGAAGGTGAATCGAAGGGATTCATTGAGATCGACACAGGCTGCTTCAATTTTTGATGTTGATTATTTGGGGAGTTCGGTGTAGCTACAAAAGAACTCGTAAAAGCAGTGGTGGTCATGGTAACTGTCGTTATCCCGGTCAAAGCTACGTTACTGGTCGCAGTAGTAACAATAGTGCTAGTAGTGATAGCAGTATCAGCAACAGAATAAAATGAAGTTACTTCAGGTGTTTTCTCTTTCATCGCTGACTTAAATTCATTTCTACTACGAAATATTTCCAAAATCAACTGTTGTTCACTGGATTTCACACCCTAAAAGAAAAAAAACTCAAAAGTATTAATTAATTAATTTGCTAATAAAATGAAAGATTTTAACTGGGAAGTTCGTGATGACACTTGTTTCAGAGAATACAACAGTAAAGAAGTGGATTATATAGATGCACGTCGAAGGTGCAAAGCACATACCATACCTACGGACACTAATTGCCAACTGGTTAGGTGAGAATTGCATGGCTTGGATATCATCGCACAGTAAGACAATATCATCCTCATATACCAGGTTGAGAAGTCTTTCTCCAGGCAACAGATCTACACCACCATTGCCTACATTCATTAGATCTGTTTCCAGAACGTTATCGATAGCAAAGTTGAAGATGAATGGTGATATCGGGCAGCCATGCCTCAACACATTGCTTGGATGAAACATTGAAGAGAGGTAGTTGTGTGCCCTCACTCTGATGTGTTAATATGCAGGGCATTGAAAATGTTGATGAACTCAGGCACACCCTTCAATAAACAGTCCTGTCCAACGAATCGAAGGCGGAACTAATATCAAAAAACCCTACTATTGTTGGTTTGCAATAAGTATGGTAGTTTTCTAACATTTGGTGAGGTGTGAAGGCACGATCGATACATCCTCGATCAGGACGAAAACCATCCTGGTCCTCACAAGTCGATCTTTTACGGGATTTTAACCATATGATGACAGGAAGCAATCGAAAGTAGATTTATTCCCCGATAAGTGTGGCACAGACGAAGTAAACCCCCTTTAAGAATAGGGGTAACTTTCATCTCATTCCACGATGTTGGCACACCCTCTAGTTGCCAAACGTTTGCAAACAACTCAGTCAGTTCCATAAGCAGAAGGTCATTGTCATCTTTAAAAATGGGCCTATTGACTTGTGGTGCTCCAACAACTGGACTTCCTTACGGAGTTATGCCGCGTTCGGTAGACAAACAATCGATTGGTAAGATAGAAGAGGATATCTAAAACTGTCTATAATCACACTGTTGTTTTGAGTATGTATATTAGAATTAGAATTCGCTAAATATGCTGAATTAATCGGTACTTTTGTTTATTACAATTCCACACCAATATTTAAACGGTGACAAAGCTAGCAACAAATAAAATACAACAAAGACTGGTAACTGATCAACACTAATCTCAGGTGATTACAACGGAAAATGCTTACAAAACCATGTTACAAATCGTAACTCCGTGAACGTCAAAATAAGGAAACACTATTGGACTGAATGGACAAAAACCATGATCAAAACATGATTATGAATTCTAATCAATTCATATTATGATATATGAATGGTTGATTCTTTATTATTATTATTATTATTATTTAAACACATAAACATTAGTACAAGGAGGCACCAAACAGATATGCGCCACATAAATCATTCGATTTTTGTGAGGGCTAGGACACTGACCGGGTGTCTGCTTCGGTTTGTGCACTCCTGTTTCGGTTGATTCTTTAACTAATAGCAAAGTAGTGGTCGGTTCTGCTATTGTCTAACACTATGTCACGACCGGATTGGACCAGATTGCCAGGCGAAACGTTGGATTTACTATGTCACGATCGTTTTGAAAAATGTCACCAGAGAAGAGAACCTAACAGCAGTAATGCTTACGGACAAGTATCTATTTTGCCATACCAGTTTAATGTCCGCTCGATAGTATTTATTTTCAGTATTTACTGAATATCGGTTTTGAGAAAGGGTCTAAGTCAAGTTTCTTCGCCAATGGAGCGCATAATATGACTAGTTTAAGGAATTACAGTGAACTATTAAATTCAGTGGTATTTCTGTAAATATCACTTGAAAATAGTAAATGATTGAGGAATATAATCATTTATTTAGTATTTTCAGAAAACGATAAGCTGTCGATTATATTGCTTACTTTCATATCTAAAACATTTTGTAGATCGGTTTGAGTTAGATCAGGTAATAATTGTTCGTAACTAGCTAAAAATACATTAGCTGCATTTGTATCGACTGGACCCATTACAAATCCATTTGGAGGAGTTGTCGACTCTTGTTTTCCTGGTGTAACGACACCGACTGGTAACATAACGGCTTTGATTATACGTTCCGCCTTCCCCATACCTTCATGAACTAGATTTGTAAAGCTTCGTGGAGGTGTCTGAGTAAACTATAAATAGTGTAAATTGAAAGCTTTTAGACTAATTTTTAAATACAAATATCTCAATATTGAATAGTAAGGAGATTTAAACAAAATGTAGGACATTTAAAATTGATTTTCCACACAACACTGAGGGAAAAGATTGTGTAGATATATTTATCACAATAAACAAATCCATGAATTAGTTAGACAAGAAACCCGTAATTTCGGCAAATTTCTGCTCAACGCCTTTTCCAGCTTCTGAAAACTTGTTTGAAAGTGCAGTGTCTAGTACGTAAAAGTGTGTATCGCTTACCCAATTCATTACATGTCTTTAGCCTATTTTTGTCTAGACATAAATATTGAGTCACGCTTCATCAAATTGAGTTGGCACACTTGCCTTCTCTACTTCGTTTTGCCTTCCCGTTATTTATCCTCAATGTCTATCTGAACAAACAAGTCTCTGAAATTAATTAACCCTGTTTAACCCGTATTTAGCTTTTTATTACCGCCGTCGGACAAACGGGGTTAGTTTAGGTGTAATATACCGAGTTAAATGGAAGATTTATATGCATGGTATATACATACGTCCATCCAAATCAGAGTCAGATCCACTGGCCACTAAAAAGGAGAGTAATAATAAAATGTTCTTACACTTTGAGAAGTCACCGAATGGGATATCTATACGTTGGGCGTTAGCATTCGGAAATGAACGGAATTATAAGAAAATCACGAGGTGGTGTTTTATAGTTTGTCTTCTGTTAATTGCAAAACATAAAACGATTAGAAAGTAGACTAATGGTTAGTTCAGAAAGTCAGTTAGCTACAACGTGGGACCAGGCGCATATATGCATAGGTCCAAGTTGCTACACCTCATTAGCACAACAAGATGAACACCAAACATATAGAAGTAGTTACTTCAATGGTATTAATATACAAAAAAAGATTGTGCATAAGGATATAACACAGGAAGGAAGAATTATTTCGTAGAAAGAAAGGTATAAAGCAATCTTAATCTCACCGTTTAAGGGGAGACAAAGAGTGTATACACCTACGCCATTGTGATCGATTATGAGCCATATCACACACGGTCTCCAATAATTGGTTACGATAGTCGTGTGGACCCCAACCAAGTAGTCTGCATTTACCAACATGACTCAGACCAGACTTTAGTGACTACAAGGGTTTGCTGCTTTTAGTCTTACCGCTCTTCAACCGATCTGTCTGGCATGGTAGGACCTTGAGGAACGATTGTTCCAGCCAGTATAGCGCGATTGGTTCATTAAGATTAGCAAGCCCGACTACCACATCAAGGTAGCAGGAATGGTCGGGTGAGTCCGTCATAACTAGTTAGTTAATAGTACATGGGAGAAAACACAGCAAATCATTCATGCCATTGGCATAAGACAATAGAATGTTGGTATGGTACCGTAGTCCATAATTATATATATAATCAAAACAACATAGAATATTAGCTTACCTTAGCTCCAAGAAGAGGCATTTGAAGAAGAGAAGCCTTTAACGACTGGGTATCCAATAAAAGCTGTTCAGCTCCAAAAGTATTGACCGGTTTGCAACGATATAAGGCATTAACGAATCGCGCAATCAATGCATCAGCAAATTTTATACATATTTGAGTAAAAGCTGGCCTAATAATGCATAAAAAAGATATCATAAGACGATTGTATGTGACAAAGACGTTATTAACACATATAGAAAATAGAAAAATTACCTGACGGTGTACAATGTTTCTCGTATCAGCGGAACTTGAGTGCGAAGATGATTTACAATGGCTGTAACATAGGCGCTTTGGTCTCCAACTTGTACAAGATTATTCCAAGGTAAACGTGCCATAGCGACTAGCTGAGGTTCAACACCAGCTTCCAAGTCTGCGACCAGGCGGTGGACACAAACAGATCTACAAGTTGCTAAGCCATCAAGTTCAGAAGCAAATGATATTTTTGAACCCCAGCTAGGTGGTCTGATCTAATATAATAATCAGTAAACAAATGATTTTCATATGACAAATAGAACGTCACAATTGATAAACACGACTATTACTCATATGAAATCGAAATAGGACAAATAATCGCCTAGTAAATAAATTACAAACAACTGTTTACCACCTATTTTTATAATTAGAAATCTAACAGCGTATAAAGTACATTCAATGAACTATGAAAAGCCCCAGGATGTAAAAATCAAGTGTAAAACAGAAAACTTCATAAACTACTTCAAACGAAAGAATCCGAACGCTAAGTCAGCTCATCTGAGAAAATCTTTAATTAAGGTCAGTAGAACTACACGTAGAACTACAAGTTTTTACTGCAATAATAGGGTGGGATCGACAAACGAATATTCTACCTTCAATGAATAGCTGAAATGATCCCACCGATTTTACGTTGTCTAAAAATGCAATTAAAGAAAACTGAAGATTACTCATTAGTGTATTATCCTAAGGTCTTCAATTTCGTCTATATTTTCAACCGACAGTTCTAATCATTAAGCAAGAAACCATTAACCACAATGATATAACTGAAAACCTAGCTAGCTGAGGGTTGCTTATGCATTAAGCGTAAACTTACACTAATAGATTCATATACCTTGAGTTAAAGCTTATCTGTTACTCAATCGGTTTTCTTTAGGTGACCAAATAAAAGTGGGTGGGATGAAACATACGGGATACCATTTATGATCTTAAAGTCTGGAGAGATTTATGACCACATATTTCATGAGAATTGAAAATTCATTTAAAATGGCAGTACTTTTTAGCACGTCACATTAACAAAAGTCTAGTTTTATCTATATAAACCACAAAGATAATGATATTTGTGGTATGGTTTCTAAAAATTGGCAGACAGAATGATATAAACAAGGCTTCTTTATTGAAAAAGAAAAAAACTGATCATAGCTTACTTCATGTTTTAGACGCTTCTCCAAATCCTCAACAGTCTTCAGACAAAATGCCGCTGTAACGAGTATGACACACACCTTGTAGACATCATCCTTACTCAGTCGAACTCCCTGATGAATAAAAATATTGAGTGCGTATTATTATTAGGAGTAATATGATCTTGCTCGTAAATTATCTGGGAGGATTTATAGTGCAATTGAAATTAAAACGACGTACGAACTTACAGAGTATACAAATATTTTTTAAAAGACTAATATATGAACGAAGAATATTCTCTTTGATAAATTATTTTCAGGATCTACAATTATATATCCAAATTAATAATCCGAAAAGTGGTCAGGTTTATGGCAAAGTGCATCATTTAAGGTTATAGCATGTGGATTTAGGATTGTTAAATAAAATAAAATTGTTAATGCTGATATGACTCATATAGAATATTAACTTGAATCAGCTTATATGTTAAGTGAAAATTTAAGATCCCTGATCAGAATAAATATGGGTCAGATAGGGCGAGAGAAATAATAGTGCAATTACAAATTTAATCAAATGTTTAATGGAAGACTATAATGTGTAGAAAAAATTAGTAAGACATAAAGTGGGATGAATGCGAAATAAATCATGTTTTCGGGAGATTAATAATAATAATAATAATGATAATAATAATAATAGTAATAGTGATACAAAAATATGTGAATAAAGATAACCGAGACAATTATATTTTTATGATCAGAATGGGGGTTACTGTGGAGATTGTAGTGCGCACTACTAAGGAATCCCATACTTGGACGAAACGGTCGTTCAGTGCCTCCAGGTTTTCAATGGTGGTATACTTTACATTGACTCATGATTCAACTATTACAATTATATTAGACTAAGAAAGGTTGTAAGTACAGTAGTCAAATTAGGTCATTCAATAGCTAAGGTTACTATTGATTAATTGGCCTTGGGGTTGGACAAGGGAGGAGAAGCGGTTGAACATATTTCTTTTGCACTAGTAAAACAGTGTTAAGGATGTATTCCAATTTGTTGATAAGATCGCAAATGTAAATACTATGGAACAAAAGATGACGTCTTTGGATTACTTACTTACTTACGCCTGTTACCTCTCGTCGAGGAGCATAGGCCGCTCACCAGCATTCTCCATCCAACTCTGTCCTGAGCCTTCCTTTCCAGTTCTTTCCAGTTTCTATTCATCCTTTTCATATCTGCTTCTATTTCCCGGCGTAATGTGTTCTTTGGCCTTCCTCTTTCTCGCTTCCCTTCCGGATTCCAAGTTAGGGATTGCTTTGTAATGCACATTGGTGATTTCCTTAATGTATGTCCTATCCACTTCCAACGTCTTTTCCTAATTTCCTCTTCAGCTGGAAGCTGGTTTACCCTCTCCCATAAAACGCTGTTGCTGATAGTATCCGGCCAATGGATGTTGAGCATTTTGCGTAGACAACTGTTTATAAATACTTGTACCTTCCTGATGATGGTCGTAGTAGTTCTCCACGTTTCAGCTCCATACAGTAGGACTGTCTTGACGTTCGTATTAAAGATTCTGACCTTGAAATTAGTTGAGAGTTGTTTTGAGTTCCATATGTTCTTCAACTGTAGAAATGCTGCCCTTGCTTTGCCAATCCTCGCATTTACATCTGCATCCGATCCTCCTTGTTTATCAATGATGCTTCCCAGGTACGTGAATGTTTCCACCTCTTCCAGAGTTTCGCCATCAAGTGTGATTGGGTTGGTGTTCTCCGTGTTGCATTTGAGAATCTTGCTTTTTCCTTTGTGAATATGGAGGCCTATCGATGCAGAGGCTGCTGCTACATTTGCTGTCTTCAACGTCTTTGGATACAACATTATTATTCGCAAATGTTTCACTCATGGAGACTGTAGAATATATATATGAACAAGCTAGAGAAAATGAAATCGAAACTACACTTCTATTCAATGTCGTAAAAGAGTTATTACTGAAACGCACCATGAATGTGAGTTTCTAGTTCAACAGAGATGGATGGAGTTGCAATGGGTTCTATACTACCTGAAATTTTTTTAGACAAACTAGAAAATGGTCCACTCAAAAAGATCATTCAGAAATTCGCATTTTACTATCGATATATGGATGGCACGTTCATCCTTCAAGAGGTTCTTGGGTAATGTAATGTAGTATATCCAGTCATTAAGTTTACGTCTGAAGAAGAGAAAGAAGGTAAATTAGCCTCTCTGGACGTTCTCTTAACCAAGGGAGCTAACGGATCAATAAGAGGGAATTTAAGCATAAAAAATCCTGGATAGGGCAGTAGATACCTTTCCTTAGCTTTGTACCTCTACAGTACAAAGGAAACCTGATCAAAACTCTTACTTACTGAATACACACTATATATTCTACGGATATAGTTGAAGAAGAGCTAAACGTTTTGAG
Organism: Schistosoma mansoni; assembly: GCF_000237925.1. Taxonomy (NCBI): domain Eukaryota; kingdom Metazoa; phylum Platyhelminthes; class Trematoda; order Strigeidida; family Schistosomatidae; genus Schistosoma; species Schistosoma mansoni. The sequence goes on along the minus strand of NC_031502.1, from coordinate 15,469,401 downwards.
CAATACTCTTAAGGAAGACGGATACTCTGGAAATTTTATAAACAAATATATGATCGCGAAGGTAAGAATAGGCGACATTCAAACGGTAAATAAGAAATCCCTGTTCATGCGCCTACAATTCAGAAGGGACGATGCTAGCGAAATATTAATTTATTGATTAAGCAGAACAATCCAAAAATCATTCGACGCCGGAGAACTACGATTAATGTTTTCTACGTGCCCAGTGGTTATACCGAGGCTAAAAAATGAATTACCTAGAACCACCACCTCATTTTGTATTTACCAGTTTGACTGTCCTTGTAGAGAAAGTCATATTGGTCGAAATTCTAGGAATTTGCATTTTCGTGCTTGCGAACACCTCCAAGTGTGGCTAAACAAAGGTCGAGTGAAGAAAGTGAACAGCTCGATATTGGTCTATTTAATGCAAACTGGTCATAATGCCAGTGCAAACTAATGCTTTTCAATTATTTATCGGGTCAGTAATCTTTTTGCCAAAACCTGTCAGACTCAAAGTCCTTCAAATGGCTGAGGCAGTAGCCATTCGGATTAAGACACCGGAGATAAAACGATATTTTTAGGGAATTTAAAGTAACCAATAGACCAAAATCCCATTTGGAATGAACTCCATAGTAGCACCCTAATATTAAACATTTCAGGAATGCGGGTGTAAACATATATATATATATATATATATATATATATATATTCTGGGTACAAATGTACAGTGAAGGACAAATAATTAGTTTTTGGAAGATATCGTTTTCTTATGACTGTATAAGTGCTTTACACCTTATAGGACAGTAGTGAAAGAAACAAAACGTTAGCATAACATAATTGATTTCATAGTGGTAGTAGAATCAGGCAATTTGATTAAAAGTGGTTTGAGACTAATGAAGTCCAAATTAAGCAAAGTGGCTGGATTTACCTTATGGATACACAAATCGGATTCCCTAGGAGTGATCCTTATGGTTTTTATTATGCGTATTAGAAATACGAGTATATTCTTTATAAAATTATCAGAAATCTGATATAAAATGTCGTCTTATTCATCTCAGTAAGGTTGTTCATTAACATCCACGTGGAAAATATAATACAGTTAACATATTTAGTTACTTCACAGTCAAGTCGCCACTCGTGCAAGAACATGCAGAGATAAGGTGTTCTGAGCAAGGTTCATATAACCAGGCACACAGCAATTAAAATATAAATGCACCGCCTAACCCACTATCAATAACTTATCTTTTATTCGCATTGTCAAGGCTGATCCAGATTGACTGAATGGACCTTCATTTCAATTGGTATATTCGGTTAGTGTATTACGGCTCCGCTAGCTATGACGTCTTAAAAATTCGATCTTTAATAAAGGGTTTTGTTGCTTAAGGTGATTACTTCTATTTACTCTCAAAGTAGACATGTAATTCCTTCTGAAATTGCTGAGCCATTCACTTTGTTGTAGGGTTTTCTTCAGGTTCACTATTTCTATCACTCACTATTATTTTACTTATAAAATGTAATAAGGTAAGTGATTGATAATTTGGTATCTATTTAAGTTGAAATTCAATAAAAAGCTATATCTATTATCCATCACTTAGAGAGAGTACAAAAATATCCCTTGACATTTTTGTCAAAAAACCTTATCATCAAACAATTCTTTCAAGTATAAACATTAAGCATTCCTTATGGTGCACATGGGCTCCAGTATCCTGAGGGAACAAATGGCGTATGAATCAATTGTTGGTCACCGGCTACCATGGGACTGCATCTCCTCACGATGCTCCACTGCCTTGTAGACTAGACCTTCAGGTCAAAGGCTCCGGGTGTGGCCCCCTAAGAAACCCACCTGCTTCAGTCTGGGCACCTGAGCAGTATCACAGCCCTCACACAAATCAAATGAGATTTGTGCGGCGCATATTTATCTGGTGCTTCCTTGTACCAATATTTATGTGTTTAAATAAATAAATAAGCATTCCTTATAGTATAAACTATCAATTAGACAACGGGATAACTTAAAACATACATATACCACTACCATGATAAATAAGAGCTTACTTGTACATCATCACGAAGTAAATTGTTAATCACCTGGTTGTTTGATGAACTTATCAGATCAGATTGCGCAGAACTGGATTTTGTTTGTGTCTTAATATTTTCTAGAGCTGCACCGAGTCCCGTTTGACCACGACCAAGTCCTATGATTCGCAATTACGTAATAATATGAAGTACGACAAACTTACCAAGAGCTGAGAGACTGCTTAAACCGAATGCCGCCATTTTCGCTGCAACATCCGGCGCAGATAAACCAACGTTAGTTCCACTGCTACTCGTAATCGCTAAGCCTGGAATTTGAGCTAAAAGTACACGAACTGTGTATTCAGACAAATACTGCCTTAAAAGACGTACAAGTCCTAACAAACCATGACCCCGGTTTAACTGGAGAGTTTGTTTTAATATTTGTTTGTAGAACAGGAATAGGTCCGTAGCAGAATATAGAGTATTCTCGCCAGGATCATTGGGATTTGGTTTGCTTTGTACAGTGTCAAATGGATTGTCTGAAAGACAATCAATAGACAAAAAATAAGTTAAATTATGATACGAGATATTACGGCATAAATCTATATAAAGATTCTGAATATAGGTCTAGGAAACAGAAAACCTGTTTAATCTTAAGGAAGAAAAGGTAAGTTGCATACACAAATCCACAGATTAATTGAGCTATCAACCTTATAATAATCAGAATGGTAACAAACAAGGAGACTGAAACCTATCTTTAAAGACTGATTAGCACATACATCCCTTCTTATATCTTCAGCGAGATGTAATTTAATCAATAAGATGGTTTTATTTCAAAGGCCTAGAATGTACAGTGATAGTGATGAAACGACCTCACAGTTTAACTAGTTACAAGATAGTTGTTATATGAGCTTTAAAATATTGAACAGTGATTTTCAGAAACAGAAGAATAACAGTGTGAATTAAACTTCTATCATGCAAAATCAGTGGACTTCAGTGACATCTGTTGAACTGATACATGTTCAGAAACTCGTCCCATCATGCTCCGAACACGATTAGGGGCGAAGGTAACTTAGACGTAGATGAGTAAATTTTCGTCTAATGAGGATGGTTTTTGAACTTTTTTGGAGATATCATTACCAAGGTTTGACTTGATAATTTCAAATACATGGAGCATTGAGTAGATTGCTATAAATAAATAATATATTTGTAATATCCCAATGAGTAGAAAAATTAGATTTTTCGACATTTCATAACTCAGTGTAAGCTACTTGTACAGAGAATAAATATTCATTGCACCAGTCTTTTGTGTCCTTACTTCGCGTCATGGGAATTACAGGGCTTACCTTTGCCAAATATAAGCAGTAAAATCGAGGACACAACAAAGTCGAAGCAGACATAATATCCAGAATTCCCCCAGTTATCTAGTATTCCAAAATAATCAGAACTGGAGATTAAAACAAGTCCCCAGACTATTATTGAAGTTGAAAAAGCCACAGCTAATCTGAAGAGACGAACAGCACCGCAACCAGATAGACTAAGTCCGAAGATCATTAAGGATAATAATTAAGTTTTAGGAGTCAAATTGACTGAGGTCTTAGCTAGATTCTAGAAAATGGAATTAATGCCACATAACTGATCTCAGGCATTGATTGCTTCAGTTTAGAAGAAAGGATAGGAACCGTCTCGTGAGAACCATCGAGATATCAATTGGCCTAATGTGTATAGAAAGAAAAGTATGTCAAATGGTGTATGCGATGGTGTCTTTTACAGGATCTTGACGACTAATAGCTACATTTATGGCGATACATGGATGTACTGATATATTTGTTCCTGTCAACTGGATAAATTTACTGTTCCATAAGAGAGTTTCGACAGGTGTGTTCACTTTCTGAATAGTGTACTCTTCAAAACGTGAGCACAAACACCAAACTGAACTACATTAATTTGAAATAACTAGTAATTATGTTCAGTATGATGAATATGCGGGTACTTCTCTTTCCCTCTTAGTCAAGAGAAACAAAAATTGGATGTATGCGAACGTGGATACAAGTAATAAAAATACCAACGCTACAATAAGAATCAGATCATATTACTCTGACCAGTGATGTCAAATTTGGGAATTACAGTCGAATAACCGTTATGATTTAATCAAATGGATGTACACTTTCTCTTTCAAATCAATAGTGGGAAAAAAAGGCAGATAGACTGGCCGTTTTTTTACGTAAATATCACACTTCTAACAAATGAAATTATTGTCTATTGATAGTGTCAGATCCAGAAAACATGTTACTTAAATTACTGTGTAAACAAGTAGCTTAAGTTAATATTTGTTATATACCTTTGAATTAAACTATGTACCTTCTGTGTATATAAAGTACACAGATACGAGAAAATGCTCCATCTTCGATAAACATACCATGACCTACTTTTTGAAGTGAAAATTTCGAAATCATATCAAGTTGCAGAGAATATGCAAGCATTTCAAAAAAGCTAACAATACAACTTAATAATAAAATTGATAAATATGAGTAATATTTCACCAATTCGTAACATATTACCATCTCTGAATACATCTCCAAGATCTCTGTTCTCCAAACTTGATTTATTAACAGTGAAATCACCAATTAAACGGTTCGTCATCTGTTCTCTCAGACCTTTATCCAAATGAACCAAATATAGGTCAAAGAATTGGTCGAAACAGCTGGAAATAAACATGAACAATAATTCATACAGAACTGATACAAAATCTTCATATGATAATAACAATAATAACAATCTCATTGAAATCATGGGCCAATCGAAGTTAGACTACCATTGAAAACCTGGAAGCACTGGACGGTCGTCTCGTCTTAGCATGGGACTCTTCAGCAGTGAGCATTTACGACCCCGCACACGGGAATCGAACCCGGGACCTTCGATCTCACACACAAACCCTTCACATCTAACGTCCGTGCGCGAGACCGGATGTCCTGGGTTCGGTTTTCGCGTAGGGGGTTGTGGATGCTTACTGCTGAAGAGTCCCATGCTAGAACGAGGCGACCGTCGAGTACTTCCAGGTTTTTAATGGTGGTTTAACTTCTATCGGCCTGTGATTTCAATGAAATTCAACAATCTCCACAACTCCTTACTGACAATAATAATGGTGACAAAAAGAATGACGTAGAGAAGAAAGGATAACGAAAAAGAAGAAAGGGAAAGTAACAGGATAAGAAATGCATAAGGTGATTAGGCAAAGAAACATAATGTGACAATATTACCTATATTATGCAACCCTCAGGATTACAAGATATCATTGAGTGGAAACAAACTCAGGCACAATGACAATTACAACACCCAAGTGTTGTTTTCTGAATCTAAAGTGACTTGGTAATCCTCCAACAACACTAATAAACTATTAGAAGATAGGTAATGGTGTACAATATTATGGTTGATGTAATAACAAAGGAAAGAAATCAACCGGTGGTTTGAATTTACTAATTTCATCTTGCGTTTAAATGGGAGATGAAACAATGATTTATTAGTGGTGCCAAACTACTAAACGTTATAAGTTAAACTCATTCAATCAGGTATTTATAAAAAGATATCAATGTACTTTGAAGACAGTGTTCATTTTAAATAAACACTGGAAAAATAAAACAACCAAGCTTTTCTCATTATAGATATTATCAAATATTAAGTTACAAATATAACCCATAATGGATTTCGCCGATGATTCATTTTACATAATCATTTACAACATTATAGTACCAACTAGGCACTTGAATATCCATGTCGAATATCACAGTTTATGCGTTTTTTTCTCCATTAAAGTGGGGATTCATCTGTAGCGTTTTGAAAATGGCAGCAACTAGCTTCTAAATAGTCCTAAATCCTTTAACACCACAACATTTAAAGTGTTTATGTTGACACTTATATGAAAGCCAGTGAGTTATTTATAACGACTGTACCCATCAAAAATGAAATGAAACTAAATTCTTACCTAGCAATCACCTTTGTTGGAGAGACTCTTAACTTCGCTTACCATGGATATATTGAATGAATCACTTTATCAGTTCTGAAAACGTTGATCTTATAAACTAGGAATTTGAGCTTTTTCAACCTATAACTAGTGAAATGCCACTCATAAAGTAATGATATGGAAAATCCTACAAATATACATCACACCAACGCTGAAACGAAGTTAAAACAATACCGTATATTTACTTTACTCAAAGAATTAAAGTTAAATATTCGACAAGTCAATATTTTGAAGATTTCCCCAGTAACCTGAACAGTATTTAACTATACAAAATTATGGACTAATAAGATATATACTTACTTACCCAGATATAATTCCATCAAAAATCTGCTTTTTCCAATTGTGTTTAGAATCATTTGTTGATGATTCATCATTCTTAGCCTCTGCAGAATTTTTAGATTGTGAATCATCCAAACCATCTTCCTCCTCCTCATTATCATCAAATGGATTAGATGAACGCTCTATATTCTTACCGCTGACTATCACAGACTGTAATTCTTCTAGCGCTTCAGACGTATATGCTTTATTCACACTGGCCTCGAAGGATAAGGTGCGTTGCAATGCGAAAACAATTAGATTGTGGGTAAGTTCCGACTGACGTCGTTTCATAACAGTTTCTAAGCCACCACGTGTAATATGACAAAACTCCAAAACAAATCTAAATAGTTAACATAAATAATTATGAAAAGTTTTTGGGAATAGTTGAATGAGTATGGTATACATGGCGATAAACAAGTTTTCAAACTTAGGTATCAACCATAGTTAACACATAGAAATACAATTTGTGTAGACCATGTTAAGTACATCCTTACGTATACATGTTTTGTGAGAAAATGTATAAATATACGACGTTAAAGTGAAAATAGGTTAAAAACATATAGAAATGTACTTTAGGACAATAGTATGGTGACCTTGGGAGTATAATGATCTAGAGAAATGATACAGACTTAAATTTAAGAGAATATGAATTTCCTCGAGGCCCCAGATAGGCCTTTCTGATTAACACCGACAGGCTTGAAACCTAATTCTACAGCCGCTTGATGATACCCCCTGACCATTATCCCAAGACCGCATCACCGATCAGGACTATTTAGCGATATTTCTATTATTTACCTGTTCTTTCCAATTCCTCCGTCTGACATACCGAAACCCACAAATGATTGGTGTTTGACGAGAAACTACAAATAGGTTTATCCATGATTAGGTGTTTTAACCGATGAATCGATGAGACTTATTGCCTAGTTCAGATAAAATTCGAAGCTTGAGAACTCTAAATTAAGGTAAATAGCCGACTTCAAAAACCTATGAGGGACTGCCGTTCCAACTATGGGTGATGATCACGGTCATTGAGTTGTAAGTAAACAACGGTTTGATGAGTCAAATGGAAGAGAAAGGAAGAAAGAGCTTCAACGGGGTTGCAAAGAAGAGATAGGAAGATGACTGTGTTGCCCGCTATCCAAAAGTGGGATCGAATCCAAACAACAAAATGGGAAAATAAAAGGCGACTCTACAACCAGTTACAGGCACCTTTGTAGTTTGGAGATAGAGATACTATATGATTGTTCAAAATGAAGTACGTGTGACTATATATATATATATATATATATATATATATATATATATTTCTACACCTTAGAAAATGAATCCATTTCTTGGACAATAATATACAGTTATCCTTCAAGTCATTTGTGGTTGTCCTCAAGTGGCCCTCACATCTGGCTACTTCCAGCTGGTTCGCTATATCACTGTTTATTCACCTGCGAGCTGTTTTAGGTTAGAAATAATGATACTACCCGGCCATCCAGATCAAAAGTGAAGCACAGTTCGAACCAACGACGTAATGATCGAGAGCCAAGTGGTTCAACCACTAAGTCATCTCTAAGTACGAAAACAAACAGTAATGTTTTGATTATAGCACATATCACACGTGGGTCATCGCTACATATTTCCCTCTAGATATTTTAAATATGCTAATTCTCATTCATCATTAACACCAGTGGAATCCCACGAGTCACGCAGAGTCAAGAACAATACTTTCAAAAACTTTTGAACACAGTGAACATGCTTTAAATTTGTATAGCTAGCAATCCCGACCGCAGCTGCTACCTTGACGTGGTGGTCAGGCTTGTCTATCGTGATGACCCAACCGAGCTATATTGGCTGGAACATACGTTTCTGTAGGTCCTACCATGCTAGGCAAGTCGATTGGAGACTAATAGCAGCAAACCAAGGTCTGAGGGCGAAGTCGTACTGCTGACTGTAAAGGGTGTGACAACAGTAAGGTGTTTCCCTCGAACAACCAGCATCTGCAGCGATGCTGCCTTCTCACAAGACAGGAAGGGGTTAGAAAAGGTCGACCCCAAAAACGACATACCTCACCTTACCTCACGGATTTCCGTCTCCGGCGGTAAGGCCTTTTGAAGAACGGAGCTAACACGTAAAAAACTTCCCACAAAATGGTCGTGCGTGACCGGCCTCAAGCAGTTGCCCTTGGGCTCTGTAGTCACGCTTCCAGGTCGTTATGACTAACACTTATACAACTTCTTTTTCAAATTCCTCAAGAAATACCCTTTTCACGGTGTGGGCAGCCGGGAAGTGACATCAGCCCTCATACCCTGAACAGCACACGAGACAAAGTTGGTCACAATCAAATCCTTCCTACACCTCCTAATAACTCTCTCATCTCCACAACTAACCCTTCTCACGTCCATTTATCATCTCACGCAGCTAATGCAAACGATTCGAGTACACGGAACGTTATTCCTAGCCTTCTGAAACCACGCTCTAAACTGCATGTAGGAGCTTTCAACGTCCGAACATTGTGCCAAGTAGGACAACAGGCCTCCTTAGCTCGGACTATAGAATCTCGCACCATCGATGTGTGCTGCGTCTCCGAAACGCCCATACAAGATCCGAGTAGCGTCATTCATTTGATCTCACCATGTCAAAATAAAGAACCAACTCGATTCATACTTCGTGTATCTGGAAGCCCTGATGCTGCTTCCCGTGACCTCGCTGGCGTAAGTATAGCATTGAGTTCTAGGGCAGAACTAGCTCTTTTAGACTGGATCCCAGTAGACAGTCGTCTATCCGCTGTCCGACTAAAGGGATCAGTAAGAACTCGGAAAGATAAGGAAACTCGTCGTTGCCTCTTCGTCGTCTCTGCCTACTCTCCCACTGACTGCAGCTCAGATGAAGTAATAGATGAGTTTTACAGAAAGCTTTCCGACCTTCGCCGAAAAGCTAGGCGCTCTGATGTAGTAATAATGGCTGGTGACTTTAATGCTCAATTAGGTAAACTAAGCGAAAAAGAAAGACACATGTGTGGATCTTATAGTGTCGTGGCTTAAAGAACAGATTGGACGTAGGAAAGATGCTGCAAGGAAGCCTCTTAGGGTTCTACTTAACGACAGGCAAGCTAAGAATATATTTCAGGAGTAACTAGAAAAACAGTTAGGCAGCCATGTAAGTGATGCTCACCCCGAAGCAGACACATTTCGGCTTCCCACGATCTCCAGTCGTCCTGAATAGCAAGTTAATGTAAGTCCTTCAACTCTTTGAGAAGTTGCAAAAGCTATAAGAAATTTGAAGCGAGGGAGAGCAACAGGCCCTGACAGGTTTACCCCTGGGATTTTTAAGGATGGAGGTCCAGTACTAGCAGTGACATTGACTGAGGTCTTAGGTAGAATCTGGGAACTAGACGTAATTTCATTCGACTGGTTCCAATCACTGATTGTGCCAGTCTATAAAAAAGGACAAAAGTCCTCTTGTGACAATCACAGAGGAATCAGTTTGACTAATATAGTGTCTAAAATATTAGTTTCAATAATACTTCGACGCCTAACCAAAGCTCGTGAAGAGCAGACTACAGAAAACCAGGCTTGTTTTCGACCTGGACGTGGTTGTATAGACCAAATACTCACACTACGTCAGGTCTTAGACGCACATTCAGACGCCCCACAATAGTAGTATCACTCGACCTTAAGGCGGCATTTGACTCTGTTGATCTTGAGGTTCTATGGCAGTGTTTGTCACTGAAAGGAGTACCAAAGAAGTACATTAACCTGATAAAGGCTCTCTACTCAAACACAACTAGTCGATTGTGAGCTTATGACGAACTGTCATCAGAATTGATTACCTCAAGTGGTGTTCGTCAGGGCTGTCCACTCTCCCCATTCTTATTTAACTTCATCGTAGACGTGCTATTAGAAATAACACTTCCCTCATCCAAATTTAAAGGAGTTGAACTTCTACCACAAGACTCACTTGTTGATTTAGAATATGCCGATGATATAGTTCTATTTGGTGAAGACGCTGACAAAATGCAGAGTCTTCTGGCCACTATAAGCAACTATGCAGGCATGTTCAGGATGTGGTTCTCCCCCTCGAAATGCAAAATGTTACTTCAGGATTGGGTTGCATCGACACCCGAACTAATGATAGGGAGTGAAGCAGTTGAGTGTGTCGACCGCTTCACTTATATTGGGAGTCCCATCAGCCCTTGTGGTCGGGTGTGTGACAAAATCTCATCACGCATACAGAAGGCTCGACTATCTTTTGCCAACTTACGTCATTTATTGAGTAGGCGAGATAGCCGTCTAACAACCATAGGATAGGTTTACTGCGTAGCAGTTTGTCCCGCCCTACATTATGGCAGTGAAACATGGCCGATAAGAGTAGAGGATATTCGTAGGCTACTAGTATTCGATCATAGGTGTCTTCGAAGTATTGCTCGTATATCCTGGGACCACTGAGTAAGTAATGAAGTTGTTAAGAAACGAGTACCAGGTAAGGATGGCGAATCGATTGATGAAGTAGTGAAACTTCATCAGTTGAGATGGCTGGGACACGTGTTACGTATGCCCAACCACCGACTGCCCCGACGTGCAATGCTTTATGGTGTAGGAGTAGGTTGGAAGAAAGCTAGGGGCGGCCAGACCAAAACGTGGCACAAATACATGAAGTCACTGACAAGTAGACTGAGCCATGTTGGTAGGTGTAGACTACCTGGTTGGGATTAGCGAGATGATAGCAATTGATGGTTAGAGACCTTGAATGACATAGCTCAAAATCGTTTGCCATGGCGAAGGTGCATCCACTCTTTGTGTTCTGCCTAATTCTAATCTTCTGAATTCTTCATGTTCCTATCTTTTTTCTCTTTCCAAATTTATTTCACTGTATTATAATCCTTGAATAACATCTTCAAACCCTAATCTCTTGGATTACTGCTTATACTCTTACTACCTCTACCACTATGGGACTTGAATCGACCTTTTTGTGGGTAGTTTTTGTGTTAGCTCCGTTCTTCAAAGGACCTTACCGCCGGAGACGGATATCCGTGGGATAAGGCGAGGTGTGCATTTTTAGTGTCGAGTTTTTCTAACCCCACCCCTCCTTGTGGGAAGGCAGCATCGCTGTTATGCTGGTTGTCTGAAGGAAACACCTTACTTCTGTCACACCTCTGTACAGTCAGCAGTATGACTTCGCCTTCGGACCTTGGGTTTGCTGCTTTTCGTCTTACCGCTCTTCAACCGACCTGCCTGGCATGGTAGGACCTTGAGGAACGATTGTTCCAGCCAGTATAGCTCGATTGGTTCATCACGATAGGCAAGCCCGACCACCACGTCAAGGTAGCAGCAATGGTCGGGAATAGGAACAATAACGGGGCGGACTTGCATGCATATAGCAAACAATTCTCTTTGAACCTAGCGTAGGTGTATACATTCTTTATCTTCCCTTAAACCTTGAGATTAAAATTGCTTCATATCTGTCTTCCGTCCCATACTATATCCTTATATACAACCTTTCTTTTATATACTACCACCACTAAATTAATTCTATGAATCCGGTGTTCATCTTGTTGTGCTAACGAGGTATGGCAACTTGAACCGATGCATAAATGTGCCTGGTCCTACGTTGTAGCTGACTGACTGACTGACTGGCAACTAACAATATGGCGCTTACCCCATCCAGTTTTATGATAATTAAAATTTTAATAAAAATACCAAAGGTACTTTTCAACCTTCCAAATGGCAAAGTTGGGGAAGTTATCTGGTGTAGCGGTCATGAAAAAGAACAGAAGTGATTTTTAACCCTACCAAAAAGCAACTGCAAAATAAATCCTGAATTGGTGGTAAATTAAGTTTAAATAAAGGGGTTAACATATGTAGTCAATATCTAATGCTATGAACTTTGTTTTCAGAACCTTGTTTCCCTAATTAAAATTAGTTGTTTACCAAAATTTCAGTGAAAGTTTTCTAATGGTAGAGCACAAATCGTTATAACATATTAAATAATCCACTTGGCCTAACTTTCCCTCCACCATTGTCTTTCAACTGATTCTAGTATGACCATAAAAAAAATTGGATTTCAGTGATGGTTTTACAAGTGACCTATTGCTCAGAACTCATAATACTGAAGTCTCACTTTGATTCTGTTTCAAACCTCGATAATTATTCTGAGGAATTACATACATATATTGTAAAAATGGTAATATATTCGTAATAACCCAATGAGTAGAAAATTAAATTTCTGACTTTTTTGATCGCACGAAACATTTTCGTTGTTTCTTTATACTGTTTAAACTTGCGTAAATTTATTCTCTGAAGAAGCAACTTCACCTTGGTCACAGAACGTCGGACATTTAATTTTCTACCTATTGATTTATTGCAAATCTATCATTAATCTTATTACTGACAAACCTACCTAATACGCAGTTCATTCAAAATCATCAAGTCAAACCTGGGTAATGATACCTACATATACCTATGCTACTAAACTTAATGAAATAAATTTGGATAACCATTGATAAAATACCACATTAATCCTAAGGTGACTATTTCTCTAAACTTACCTTTCAGTCACCAACCAAGAGGGAGGAAACACTGAAATAAATAAACGTTCTAAGGGAACCAAATTAGTTCTTAACCAGTTGTATCGCTGATCAATTTTATCCAACCAAGCAGTAGTTTGTGTTGGGTCGAATAGCTCCTTATACTCAGTTAGATGATGAGAGATAAACCAATTTACAATATCCGAATCGAGATGAAAACTCTTAGGGAGCAAGTCAACTAGTTCGCAGGCTGATAAAATCAGTTCCTTGTTATCTGTAACTGTTCGAGTAGCCTAGTATTTGGAAAACAAAGGGAAACGAGTTAGTAAACTGGTTACCAATACAGAAGATTACATATATAAAAAGATGTAAGTCGATAAAAAGATAAATTTATGTTAACCGATATAAGAGCAGGATGATAAGTGCATTTGCTATAAGAAATCATGACTTTAGCTGCATCAAGTTATTTGATAAAAACACATAAATAAAGAGGTAATTTCAGAGAATCAACATCTAAAGTTCCATGAATTCCATCGACTCTGATAGGTATATTTAACGTGAAATATATTAGCGACTTTCACAGAACTATTTGTCAAACTCATGAGAAACGTAGACCAGACTGAAAATGCTAACTTTAAGAAACGTATGACTGTTTCAAAATTAATACTGATTTGTAAACCCCTTTCTAAATTATCGCAACGATATATAAGTATAATTCGCAGAAAATCTTATTCTACCGGTTTTGGTATAAAAAGAAGAGTGACAAATAAAAGTACCGATAACCAGCCTGAAGTGAGGAATTCGTTACAAGAGTTCGGATATTCGGTAAAAAATCTGATCTTTCCAAGAGGACAATAATGTGACCAATTACAAAAAAATAGTATCTAATGAGGTCGTAGAATTATCAGAAAAACACAGCTCACTAGTCAACCTGTACAGCACAAAATGAACTAATTTCAGTTGTTTAGGTATACAGTAGTTATTGAGTGGAAGTATGAATTCTGTATTTTTATTTAAAACAAATCAACCTTCACTGAGCATTGTTAGAGGAACTAAGAATTTGAGATTAATAGCACTATTTAAACGAATATCTTTGAGTTAGTTAAAAAAAAGAGAAAAAAAAAGCGTTTCCATAAGTTGTTTCAGCTTAGATATTGATTGTTTTAATTGAGTAATGTTTGATAGATGATTTAAACCCGATAAATCTACAGTGTACACGATTAAAAAAATGAGCCTTTCGACAAGTTTCGACAATAGAAAGCTCATGAGGAGTATAAGAATGAGGATAGGGCAATGGCACGGTAGTTAAAGCACGGCTTGAATATTCTAACCACGCAACACTACTATTTTGGTACTAATGTAGTATCGCCAGCCCTCATAAAAACAATGTGAATCAAAACTGAGTACATAAAACTTGAACTCCGTAAATGTGTTACATTATTACAAGAATATTGACTGAACAATATAATTCCATAAAAACGATCAGTACATAATGACTATCAAAAAGTTTCAGTATGCAAAGATGTATTTTGCTATATAGCATTTTATTAAAAAAATATATGGATTCTAACATAAACTGGTTTAGCTGGGAACATCTATATTATTCTTACAACACTTTTTCACTAAAAAATAACAAAAAATAACAATTTGGAAATACATCTACATACTGCTAGTAACAGTTTCAATTCCTTAGTCAAACGATCTGCAAGGACCGAATGAATGGAATCCAGTTCTCGAGATAATCCGGCCACAGATGATACTGAACCATAGGCTAACAGCATAGGTTGTAATAAGCGTTGAACTTGAGCTAATAAATTTGATATTTCTGCCAAAAAGGATGGTACAAATCTTTGGAACTTTGTTTTTTCAGGTGGATGGTTTTCATTCATCCAGGATTCTTATTTAAAATTCAAAAAATCATTTTAATGAGAATATGTGGTTGGACTATAGTTACATCGTAAAAATATTGGAGATCAGAAACCACATAAATAAATTCGTCACAAATATGACTACTTTCAAGATAACAGCTAAAGCTACTAACAAACAAATGGTTGAAGTGAAAGCGAACCTGATAACTGAACATCAGGTTTGACATCTTTAAGTAACGTTATACAAAGAATGGGTACATACTCTATGTCCTTAGTTCCAGGTTCATTCCAGTAAATGAACCAGTTAGCATTCTATATAGAAGGAAGGTATTCACAATTAAAAAAGATTATCAATCCATAATAAACCCACTCTTCTTTCACGGAAGCGAACCTAAATACTATCTATCTAAATTACGTTACGGTCATTTCTATAAATATGTTAACAATGATATTGGTGGACTTGAAACAGTTTATAATACCACCTAAGCTTTGGAGGAAATGATCCATTCATGAAATACAGACATAGTTTACTAATTAGACATAAAACACCTATGAGTTTATATGAAGGATCTCGTATAAAGAATTTTCTTGTAGCATGAATATATATATATATATATATATATACAAATATCCCGACCGCAGCTGGTACCTTGATTTGATGGTCAGGCTTGCCCATAATGATGAATCAACTAAGATGTATTGACTGGAACACATGTTCCTTCAGGTTCTACCATACCATGCAGGTCGGCTGGAGAACGATGAGACTAAAAGCAGCAACTTAAGGTCCGAGGGCGAAGTCCTATTGATGACTGTAGCGGGTGTGACAGCAGTAAGGGATTTCCCTCAAATAACCAGTATCTGTAGCGATGTCATCTCGCCACGGATTTTCATCTCCGGTAGTAAGGCCTTTTAAATTGCGGAGCTAAGATATCAAAAACTACCCACAAAAAAGCAGAGCACGACCGACCTCAGGCAGTTGTCCCTTTATGTCTGCGGTCACTCTTTGAGGTCACTAAGACCACCACTAACTCAGCTTTCTCTTCACGTCCCACATGAAGAAATATCCTTCGACGGTAGGAGAAACCATTGATCGATTCAGGATTTCAATCAAAAAATTTTCCATATTTATTTGACTTTGACATAGATATTCGTTAAGAGATAACGCTCTCATTGTCTGACTTTTCAAGGGTTGATATTCTATTGAGAGATTCACCTGTTGACTTTGAATATGCAGACAATGTAGCTCTGTTCGCTTAAGACTTTGGCAAGATTCAGAGTCTTGTGAACACTTTAAGCAACAATGCAAAGATGCTTGGGGTGTGACTCCTTCCCTCCAAATGTAAAATGCTGCTTTAGGATCGGTCCGCGTCAGCACCTGAATCAATGATGGGGAGCGCAGTAGTCGAGTGTATCGACTAATTCACTTGACTTCGGTGTTTCATAAGTCTTGATCGGCTGGTGTCTGACGAAGTCTCAGTACAAATTAAGGAAGCCCGATTGGATTTTGTCAACTCCTGTCACTTGTGGCGTAGGGGAGATATCTTCCTGGCAACTAAACGACGAGCTTACTGTGCAGCAGTTCGCTGCGTTCTACATCAAGGGTGTGAAACATAGCCATTGAGAATAAAGGATATTCGTAGGTTACTAGTATTCGATCATAGGTGTCTTCCAAGCATTGCTCGTGCAACTTGGGATTACCAAGTAAGCAATGTCTGGGGTTAGGAATAAAGTATCAGGTAAGGATGGCGAATCAACTGACAAGGTAGCAAATCTTCATCAATTGAAGTGGTCGGGACATATGTTACGCATGCGCAACCATCCATTAAGTTGATGAGCGATATTGTCTGGTGTAAGAGTTTGCTGGAAAAGAACTAACGACGGCCAAACTAAAACACGGAGCCAGTCCATGAAGCCATCGAAGCTTTGACTGAGCCATGATAACAGGTATAAACTATCTGACTGGGCTCCGCGTGATTATTACAACCAGTGATTAGAGACTTCGAACGACATGTCTCAAAATCGTTTGCAATACCGCAGGTTCATCCACTCTTCGTCTTATCACAACTTGTAAGCTGATGAATTCCCCATAATTTTCGTATTTCACTAATTTAAATTTTCTTGGACTGTATCTTCGGTGCTTAATCTTTTCTATTACCACTAATACTGGTACGGTGCTAATGGGGTATGGCAACTAGAACCGATATATATATATATATATATATATATATATATATATATATATATATAACGAGAAAACGATATTCCTGTCAGAATAATTAGTAAAATTGAAGTGTAACAAAATTACCAGAGTCGGCTTCTAAAAATGGATTCTGTGCACTGACATTTGTGTCGTTGCCCCTTGCAAAAGACATTGGATCATTCACTGAACTTTGTATTCCAAGCAATTCATTCAAACGATCAATGGCGTTCACGATAAGAATTAAATTGTTGAGGGCAGTTATGGAAACAGTTAGGTTACGCTTAGCTTGATCAAGTTGCTGTATATCACGAGTGATGTCTTGTACCATTTCTTCTGATCTAGTAGCTCGATCTTGAACATCCTGTATTCTATAAGATGAAGTGCACAATGACTTTACTGAAAATTCTGCTTAAAGACAAATAGAGTAGAACAATAAAAAGTGGCAGTAATATTAGCGATAACATTATTATTCTGTCCTTTTTTCTATTAAGTTATCAAAATAAAGTAACAATGAATGAAACCACATTTTGATTAGTTTCAAGACAGATTTTTCAAATAGTAATAACTAAGAAACGAAGGATAAAATTACGCAAGAGAATGATATATATATATACATATATTTCAAAACATTTCAGAGTAACAACATACCAGAACATAAAAGACTTTATGATTTGTGGCTTCAATGATTAAACGCAGAACGTTAGGTCATTCAATCACAACAACCCCAATAAAAACTTGACAATGAGTTATAAAAAGCTGATAATTAGAATTGTCATGATACATCGTCAGCATATTGGTAAACATATTAGCAAAAATAATGATGCTGAAAATGTGTCTGACACTCGGTAAATATAAAGTTATTGGCGTTCGGTTTAAAACCAAAAGAACCCATTTTACCACATAGAGTAAATTCATATAGTACCATATGGCGGATAACCACTAGAGTTAACGGCTGGGATACTCACTGTACTATACAAGATTACGTTAGTTTAGTACCTTGTTTAAAACAACCTTAACATTTAGAGATGAATCACATAACTCATGAAAACTTCGCAAAGATGTGAAGACAAAGACTACAACTGAAGTGGTGAAATGATTATTGTTTATTCCACGCTATGATACTATTAGACAATCTATTTTCTGCTTGTTTGAAACATTCATTTTGCCAACTAATAGTGTTCAATATGGAAAAATATACGAACCAACCAAACTAGTTTTGTAAACTGACTAAATTTACTCCACCATTACTATGACCAATAAAATACATCGGACTTTGAGAGCAATCACGTAGAACTCCTGGTGAATATATGCAAAATACTTAGATACGAAATTAGTCTATAATAAACATAATTAATAAGAGATCACACACCATACCTACGCAAATCGATGATTACATGAGTAGAAGGGAATTATATATCTATTTTATCACCGCGCAACTGGAAAGCTTGCTATGGAGTTCCCTCAAACCTGAAGTGTTGCAAGTAAACAGATAAAACTATGGTAAATTCAGGTCTAGCGTAACCCCTAGATAGTTGTGTCCCGAAAGTAACCAGCTTATGCCAGCTTTCGACGAAAATCGCTGTTTGACAAACACTGGCTGAGTATATTACGACTCAAGGAATCTAAACTAGTTTTGATAAGAAGTATAATATGATTTCAGTCAGTCAGTCAGCTACAACGTAGGACCAGGCACATTCATGAATCGGTTCAAGTTGCCATACCTCGTTAGCACAACAAGATGAACACCGGATTCATAGAATTAATTTAGTGGTGGTAGTATATAAAAGAAAGGTTGTATATAAGGATATAGTATGGGACGGAAGACAGATATGAAGCAATTTTAATCTCAAGGTTTAAGGGAAGATAAAGAGTGTATACACCTACGCCATTGTGATCGATTCTGAGCCATGTCACCCAGAGTCTCCAACCATTGGTTACGATAGTCACGCGGACCCCAACCAAGTAGTCTGCATCTACCAACATGGTTCAGACGAGAAGTTAGTGACTTTAAGCACTGATGCCGCGTTTTGGTTTGGCCGCCCCTAACTCTCTTCCAACCATCTCCTACACTAGTCAGCATAGCGCATCGTGGTAATCGGTGTTCAGGCATACGTAACACGTGGCACAACCATCTCAGTCGATGAAGATTCAAAACCTCATCAACTGATTTACCATCATTCCCTAATATCCCGTGTCTATATATATATATATATATATATATTACTTAGGGTCTGTTCGATGATATGTACAATCATAGATGCATTTCATATGAAATGTAGATGGAACCGGGAGCTTATTAAGAAGATGGAACAAACTTGCATGCAAAACGAGTCACCCAATGACAACGCTGCGGTATCAAGTTTTCGTCGTACCAATATTACCTGAAAACAAGTATTTTACTTAATTCAGGTAACTATGGCTTTAAATCATTCTTCTTCACGTATTCAGAACAGCTCAACATACCAAATAATTTATTTCATATACACAAACAACTACCTAATTCTGTGAATTTCTCGATAAAAAATCGAGTAATACTAGTTAGGAAAGTCATGACGAGGTAAATGGATGGTATAATATTCATAAAAGCCCCTTATATAAATATAAGTGAAAGAACGATGAATTGACGTATAGAATATCGAGGGGGAAATTAAACGTTGAATATCATGACAGTGATGGATTAGTAGCCTTAACATTTAGCTTTGAGTCATTAGTTTGGATGCTTGAGGCGAGTAGTATCACTTGTATTCACACTACGTAGTCCAAAGTATGGTACGCAAACTACCACTTAGTAAATGAGTTAGTAATTATGAAAGCATTAACTTAAATGATGCATTTATCTGCAAGTGACACACCAACATAAATACAAACCGACCTAGAGAATAGTACTTTTATCATATCCTTTGCATCCTGAACAATCTCCTGTCCTTTATCCTCTGTTTGCCAGCGACCACGTAGTAGGTCTCTAGTTTCATCGTCTAGTTCGCGAATTTTTTCTTCTGCTTCAGCTATCAACTCATCTATATTTGCCAGTGACTGTTCGCTGGGAAATCTCTAAAAAATATGTTATAAGCACTTTGTAGTAAGTTAACCTCATTAATATAAGAAATAACATTAAAATCAGGATCGTCTAAACTGTCCGATTTTAAATTAAGCCGGGAAAGCGCTTCCTCAACTTCTTTAGAGTATGAATTCGGATAATTGGAATCGCCTTCTTGATTCATTTCACAATGAACATCCATCCTATTATGAAAACAACAAAAAGAAGTAAGTTTGAGAACTACAAGGAGAAAGTAAAATATATCCTACCACACGATAGTGACCTAAAGCCTCTTACATTGATTCGCTTTGCTGATTATGGTGGGATCGTTTAGATTAGTCAAATAATTTAGATAGAGCCAAAAGTTGTATGTCGTTAAATGTAGAAATCGAAAAAGGGATAGAAAAAATACGGGTACTAAACGAAAGAGCAAGGTAAGAAGTGTTCTTTACAAATGCTTGAAGCAGCTGCGTGACAACCGTTGAAACAATTCTTCAGATCACATAACAAACAGAAATCACAATATCCAGCACAATGACGAAAATATATTAGCTGATTTTAAATACCATCTAACAACAATCCTTACTCACTAACATGATAGTCCCAAATACTCCCTAAATCTTCAGTTCCATTTAAACTGGTTTACTTTGATATGAAAGAATTTTCAATACATTACTCACGCACAGCATTAAGACTATCTTTTCAGAGAGCAACGATAAAATCAACTAGGAACATGCTTTATTTATATCCCGATTGACAAGCTGGATGTTGTAGATTCTGGAGTCAACTTTCAAATGTCAAGTGCAAGTTGCAATATACTTTGAGTGTTTTATAACACCTGTTAAGACATCCAAAACACTAAAGTCCGTAAGAAAATCTTTTTGAATTCAATATCGAGTTGTAAATTAGAAAACACGAAAAACTCTTAAAAAAACTTACTGGGCAGCAGTTTGTTATATGCTAATTTATGGCTGCAAAATGTAGTCTTTGAAGACTGAATATATTCGTAGGTTACTGGCATTCGAAAACAAATGCCCTAAAATCACTTCCCTTAGGACCATCCCATGAGTAGTCTATTCCTTTAGACCCTATGGGGGCTCAAAAGTCAGTTTTTATAGGTCCATGTAGTAGGTAAAAGGAGACCACAAAGAACTATAGCTTTTTCTGAATCGTGGATGTTATGCTGATAATACTGTCAATTTTGTTTTTTTTATTATGTCCAGTGCAGTATCTCCAGTATTTTTCTTTGAATGAGCAGTTTGGGAAACTGTAATATAAGTTCTTTATGATTGGAATTCCTGTGATGAGGCTCAAATGGGAAATAAATAGGTGATTTCTGGGAGTTTTACCGGTTTACTAAACTAACCAGTACACGGAAGTGTTTTTTGCAACAAAAATCTTTCCTATTCCTGAACCTACCAAAATATTGGTGCTTTCAAAAACGCAAAACATTTCTCCTTCAAATTTCCCCAGTACTAAGGGACAGTAAATGATATGGCAAACGTGAAGAACGAGATTTCTCATCTTTGAAAGACAGAGGAAGGGCTTAGAAAGAAGAGAGTGGAATAACATGATTTTGAAAATATCTACTTCCCCGTGGCTGTAAAGAACATCGCTCCTGTTAGACCTAGCTTGTGAATAGCTCACTTAATGCGGAGAGACTATAATTTATGGACGAACCAATTAGACATAAGATAACAAGATATATGTATATTTTTTCGTGAGATATACATTTATCCATTTAATTGAATAGCGTTTTGGCATTTGAGATGAAGGCAGTTCGTGATGGAAAACCTAGATCTAATTCCTCACCCTAACCAACTCTGAATCATAATTCTAATTCTCCACACCGTTTTGCAACCCTCTTATTACTGCATAGGAAACTTGGACGTGACGGTGACGATAGATAAAAAAATGCGTCTCACAACTCTGTTGTCGGATCTCAATCACTGAAATCTTATAAGCCACTGAATCATTTTTGAAGAGAAAATTGCAGTGGAGAATTGTATCGATAAACTGAACGACCTTGACCGGTACAAATCAACCTCTAAAGTTCCGTCGTAGACTTAAACATTTCTTGACAAAACTAACAAGCTGTCTGTTCTCTGGAAGAGCGCTACTCGTTAAAAGGGGGTTTTATCACTCCTATATTCCTTCCGTAAGTGAAGAAAACAATTAGGCTAGTAAATGAAGTGATACCAAGAGTGAAGTGCATGTTTGAACCAAGCAAGTTTTCGCCTGAACTTCATCTTTGCAATTTAGATTATGTAAGCTTGTGATGAGAAGCCTAATAATTCACATATATTTATTCCTTGTGTTCAAAATGTCCGCCAAATATAAATGTTGCTTTTTATTTTAAATCGTTTTAGGATCACAAACTATTTTCTGGATGGCCTAAACGTTCCTCATGGTTATCCATACACTAATTTCACAAAAATAAATGGAGAATAACTGCCTAAAAGCCAGTATACTTTCCTGACTCCAGAATGTCAATGTTGGAGGCGAAACCCAACAGAGAAGGATCCTTAAATTAGTACTCGGTAATTTTGAGGAAAGAGACGTAGTACTGAATAACGCACACAAAATTCGGGACTCAAATATTCGTATTCGACCTGACTGGCCACTTGAGGATCGGATCAAGTGGAAGAATGCCCTAACAGAGTTAAAAACTAGAAAGCTAAACGGTGAAACGAACCTTACGATTAAGGGTTTTCGGGTAGTCAGGTCTTGGAAGTCAATGCTTCCGAGACCTGTGTGGGTAGAACGTATGTCTCCAAAAACACCTTAAATGTGTGTTACACGAATGCCCGTAGTCTTTGGAACAAGATGTCTGAGCTAAGTTTGATGGTAGACGAATTAAATCCGGATATAATTGTTATCACCGAAATTTGGCTCACTGTAGATATAGACTGTTCTCCAGTCATTTCAGGCTACATCTGTATCAGAAGTGATAGAGTTAGAAGTCGCAAGGGAGGAGGCATAATATTATATGTTAGGAACCACTTCCGCATAAACTCGATCATATCGGAGGCGCATGTAAGTGGTACGTGTGAGGTAGTATGTTGTACAATTAGGTCTAGAAACGGGTTAATGACGATAGGAGGAATATATCGTAGTTCGTGTTGTCTCGCTGACGACTTTATCCTAAGACACGTCTGTTCTTGGAGTAAGGCAGAATGTTGTCTCATCGTTGGAGACTTCAATGCACCCCACATTAACTGGATAGAGCTCACAGCTCCAGGTGGGGGTTTCGATAGCGTCCTTCTGTCATCAATTATTCAATGTGCACTTGTACAATGTATCCAAGCAGCTAGCCCTTGTCTGATAAAGGATACTAAATCGCTTGAGCGTGTCCAGTGTGTGGGGACGAAATTAGTAAGGGGTCTTTATAAACTCCCTTACGATGAGCGTTTAAAACATCTAAACCTTTTCCCCTTATCTTATCGTAGGACACGAGGTGACCTTATACTGGCATTTCGTATTTTTAATTATGATTTGGGTGTTAATATGTCTTCTCTTTTTGCTCCCTTCAGCACTAATAATCTCCGAGGTCATAGCAAGAAGGTTCAGAAACCGCGATCTAATAAACTAAAGGTGGGGTCCCGTTTTTCTCATCGAGTGGTCAATGACTGGAACGCTTTACCAGAACAAGTGGTATCAGCACCATTAGTGAACATTTTCAAAAAGAAGCTGGACCTTCACTGGAAGGAAATCTGTCAGGATTAACACAGGTTCATCAACCTACTATCCTTATTACTGAAGACTGAAGACCTGAATTATACAAATCATTGGAGCCAAGATCATTTTCACCGGTGCAAAATGCGATACCGGATTCTACCAAGCAGTATATAATTGGTGGAGTATCATCGCCATTCACACTGACTATTGATAGATTATCAATATATCGAGAACTGGCTGATTTGAACGGGCTAGTGATCGTGGGAGAAGTTGAGGACATTGTTCCAACTCGTGATCCGGCGCGGATGCATGATCGAGCGCCCTCAACTAAGTGAGTTCATTAAAACTAATGTGGTCAGCATCTAATGTCGAACACTTATAGAGCTACTGATTTTAGGGATTTATTTGCCGCTACAGAATAAGATCATGGACAAACTACTTTGTTCATATTTCAAACCGCTTAAAAACTTACAAATATTCCCAACCTTACTATTTCACAATTACACACAACTAAGCCTCACAAAACGAAAATAACCTTCACCGAAATAACATGGTGGGACCTATTTTATTTTAATTGTACTAAAAGCATTCTGCTTTGTGTACTTTGAACTTTATGAACTTCTGCTAATGTTATTTGTAACTAATTTTTATTCTCTTAAGATGTTATTCACACTAAGCCATAAAAAGTCAAATGTTTGACTCTCTACTGATTAAGGCATTACAACTATATTACCTTTATTATTAACAGAAGTGCCAGTGCCCAAATAATCCAAAATTATCAAATCAGACCTTTGTACTGTTACTTGTAAATAATTGGTTATTATATCGGTAGAGGAAATAATGGTTTGCCTTTTGGAAATCCTATGTAATTTCGAGCCTCATTTTGAGTTATGAATGATCTGGTTTACTAGGTTTGTGGAGATACACTAATTATCATAATTTCGCCACGACCTTTGAAGTCTGTAATTTTTCACGTGGCTTTTCCTTTTAGTTTTTCATTTGAAAACGACAGTATTTGTTGGCAGACAATACCATATATATAGTGTTTTCAATTATTTGATGCTTCATCATTGTGTTTAACATTATACCCTTAGTCCGTTAGGCTTCGCGCAGCACTCTTCTTTTCCTTTATTAACGCACATATAGTACCTCATAACGAATATTGTATTTACTCCTACCTTTGAGAATTTGTCATCACGTTATTCAAGCTCTAACGGTCTTCGTTCAGTAAATGCAAATATTATTTACACTCACACTTCTTTAAACCATGTCTAGGTCATCTAATGCACACAGCAACTGAAAAAGATCTAAATCGGCCACTAAAATGTAAGGATGGCTCGTTGGCAAAATCAAGGAAGCCTCAAGAAGCCCAGAAAGAGCTGAAGACATTTCATCCAATAACCGCTAGAGGAATATTCCAAAATGCCGATGTATAGCACCCCTATTGGATAAATAAGAAGTACCCCCTATGTGCCTGTTGGCTCTCCGAAATGATGATTTGCTTTCAGCCAATAACTACAAATACATGAGGTTTTTCTACTATATTTGACACAGTATTTGGAAATACATTCCTACTTACTAGTCTTCTGTCTTCTCTCTTGCGACCTTGCGGGTTCGATCGTTCAAGTAGTCTTTTAGTAAGCGGCATAGCAGGAATCAAAGCTCCAGATATAACAAAAGTAGATGACAATTAGCTGTGTAAGCATGCTGATCAATCCGCACTGTACTCTAATCTTTCTACGGCTCAACTAGACATGCACAATATATTTGCGCATAACATCTCACTCCTATGCATCACGCTTATAGATATAAATAAAACCAACAACAAACCGTTTGAAACGACATCTCTTGGTACTTCTTCCGGTCCAAACAGAAGCGTCACTGACTGCGATTAATTTTTGGAATGTAAGACTGACCCCAAACACTCAGCAAGCCCAAAATCGGATACTCTGTAGAGCACTTAACAGACTACAAGTCTGGCAGCAGTAAACAATCTATTAATATAGGCCTCCATAAGTCTTACTTACTTACTTACGCCTGTTACTCCCAATGGAGCATAGGCCGCCGACCAGCTTTCTCCAACCCACTCTGCCCTGGGCCTTCTTTTCTAGTTCTTTCCAGTTCTTGTTCATTCTTCTCATGTCTGTCTCTATTTCTCGGCGTAATGTGTTCTTTGGTCTTCCTCTTCTCCTTCGACCTTCAGGATTCCATGTGAGGGCTTGTCTTGTGACACAATTGGGTGATTTCCTCAAAGTGTGCCCAATCCACTTCCAGCGCTTCTTCCTGATTTCTTCCTCCGCTGGAATCTGGTTTGTTGTCTCCCACAGTAACTTGTTGCTGATAGTGTCTGGCCATCGGATCCGAAGTATCTTGCGTAGACAGCTGTTAATAAACACTTGTATCTTCTGGATAATGGCTTTCGTAGTTCTCCACGTCTCTGCCCCATACAGAAGAACTGTCTTGACATTTGTATTGAAAATTCTAACCTTGGTGTTGGTTGACAATTGTTTTGAGCTCCAGATGTTTTTCAGCTGTAGGTATGCTGCTCTTGCTTTGCCGATCCGCGCCCTCACATCTGCATCTGATCCACCGTGTTCATCAATGATGCTGCCCAGATATGTAAAGATTTCCACATCCTCCAAAGCTTCTCCGTCAAGTGTAATTGGATTGGTGCATATTGTATTGTATCGGAGAGTCTTGCTTTTCCCTTTGTTTATATTGAGACCTACTGCTGCTGAGGCTGCTGCTACACTGGTCGTTTTCTCTTGCATTTGTTGTTGCGTTTGTGATAGAAGAGCCAGATCATCTGCGAAGTCTAAATCGTCAAGCTGCATCCTGCCTGTCCACTGTATCCCGTGCATTCCTCCAGATGTTGACGTCTTCATAATCCAGTCGATCACCAGGAGAAAGAGAAAGGGTGAGAGTAGGTAACCTTGCCTAACACCGGTCTTTACCTCGAACGAGTCGGTGAGTTGTCCTCCGTGGACGATTTGGCAGTTTAGTCCATCATAGGAGTTCCGTATGATGTTGACTATTTTCTCAGGCACGCCGTAGTGTCGAATAAGCTTCCATAGTGTCGTCCTGTCCACGCTATCAAATGCCTTCTCGTAGTCGATGAAGTTGATGTACAGTGATGAATTCCATTCGATTGATTGTTCCACAATGATACGTAGAGTTGCGATTTGATCTGTGCACGATCTATCCTTACGAAATCCAGCTTGTTGATCTCGAAGTTGAGCGTCCACGGAATCCTTCATCCTGTTTAACAATACTCTGTTGAAGACTTTCCCTGGTATTGAGAGGAGAGTGATGCCCCTGTAGTTGTCGCACTTGCTCAGATCGCCTTTCTTTGGTATCTTGATGAGAAGTCCTTCTTTCCAGTCTGTTGGTACATGTTCTTCGTCCCAAATCTTACTGAAGAGGATGTGGAGTATCTTGGCAGTTGCTGTTACATTTGCTTTCAGTGCCTCTGCCGGGATGTTGTCTGGTCCCGCTGCTTTGCCACTCTTGATTTGTCTAATGGCCATGCTGATCTCTTCAATTGTTGGTGGGCCAATATCGATTGGGAGGTCTGTGGGTGCTGCTTCGATGTTGGGTGGGTTCAGTGGAGCTGGTCGATTCAAGAGTTCCTTGAAGTGTTCTACCCACCTGTTTCGTTGTTCTTCAATATCGTTGATTACTTTGCCTTCCTTGTTTTTCACTGATCTTTCTGGTTGACGGTAATTTCCAGCAAGTTTCTTTGTTGTATCATACAGTTGTCTCATGTTTCCCTCTCTTGCAGCCTTTTCCGCTGTCATCGCTAAATCTTCCACATATTTACGTTTGTCGGTCCTGATGCTCCTCTTCACTTGCTTGTTTGCCTCTGTGTATTCGGCTTGTGCCTTGGCTTTTTCTGCTCTTGTTCGGCTGATATTGATTGCTACCTTCTTGTTCCTCCTTGCTTCAATTTTATCCAGTGTACCAACAGTGATCCATTCCTTGTGATGGTGCTTCTTTTGGCCCAGAACCTCCTGACATGTTGAAACGATTGCCTCCTTGATACCTTTCCAGCTGCTCTCTATGGTGGTTCCCTCTCCATTGAGTAGGTCATGAAAGGCCTCGAACCTGTTGCTGAGGGCTATGTTAAATTCGTTGAGTTTGTCAGCATCTCGAAGAAAGGCCGTGTTAAACTTTTGTGATGTTGTCCGCGCCATTGTCCAGTGCTTCTTGAGTTTTAGTTTCATCTTGGCGACCAGCAAATGGTGATCGGATGCTATATCAGCTCCTCTTCTGGTTCTCACATCCTCCATCGTCCTCCTGAACTTTTTGTTGATGCAGACATGGTCGATTTGATTTTGTGTAGTGTGATCCGGTGAAATCCAAGTGGCTTTGTGTATGTTTTTGTGTGGGAATATGGTGCCACCTATGACCAGTTTATTGAAGGCACATAGGTTTGCAAATCTCTCACCGTTTTCGTTCCTTCCTCCCAGTCCATGTTGTCCCATGACGTCTTCGTATCCAGTGTTGTCCTTTCCAACCTTGGCATTGAAATCTCCCATTAGAATGGTCAGGTCCTTGGTTGGGCACTTCTCGAAGATTGACTGCAGCCTATCGTAGAACTGGTTTTTAGCGTCTTCATCGTAGTCGTTGGTCGGCGCATAGCATTGGATGATGTTCATTGTAATGCCCTCTCTCTTTGTTTTGAAGGAGGCTTTGATGATCCTCGGTCCATGAGATTCCCATCCTATAAGTGCATTTTGTGCTTTTCTAGACAGCATCAGTGCCACTCCTTGTGTATGTGGGGCATTTTCTTCTTCATGACCGGAGTATAACAGAAGTTCCCCTGAAGACAGTCGTTGTTGTCCGACCTGCGTTCAATGTGTTTCACTGATTCCAAGCACTTCCAGGTTGTATTTCCTCATTTCCGCATAAATTTGGAAGACTCTGCCGGTCTCCCACATTGTCCGGACATTCCATGTACCTATAAAAATTGTCGCTCTGGTTGTAAGAAGGTGCATCGGCCTCATGACTTCCGAAGGAACTCGGCTTTCATCATGAGACGTCATTTTTCCTTCTACTCCCAGGGCAGAGTTTGAATGGTTTGAATGATTTTTTCTGGTTAGCGTTTTTTTAGCGAGTTGATTTTCTACGGGATGGGGTCACTTGTGGGTATATTCCTTTCTTCAAAGGAGTTTACACAAGCTGACCATTCGATAGACACTTGCAAAAAATCTACATAAGACCACGTCAACCACGACAACTTTTATGTAAACCACAATTCTTCCATCAGTAACAATCCTAAGGACAGTCAAAGGAAACTTAACTTCACTTAAACGATTCATGGTTTGTTACCATACAAAAACCGAATTTGTGCCCCAGAAAATCGTTATCTAGAAATTATGAAAAACACCAAAAAAGCAGTTGATCATATATCTTCAGGAGTGTTGAAGAGACTTCAGTGTATGCAGAATTCCATCGTTTATTTAATGCCTGACAGTATGAACTCAAATTCCGTTAAAAATACTATACTACAAGATTGTGGAATGTCACAGCTCTGTTGTGCAACGCAAATATTACGTAAAGTACAGGCTTCCTGCTTTGTTCTCCCTTAATTTGATAGTATCGCAGAAGCTAAACACGTCTTTACTAATCAGCCATTGCTTCGATGTAATCCGTTATTTAAATATACTCGCTTGAAAATTGACCTTATAAAAGAGGATAGGTCACACCTTGATTATTCCATCACAGATAACTAAAATTCATCAGTCACAATGTCTGTTCTGCTTCTTACCCTTCATTTTCCCTTCTCTTTTTAGGCACCATCGTGGCATAACACCTAGTAAATATATGGAACGTATGACTTCGTCCCGAGCCATCTTTAATACTTCCGACATTTTGTGTAAGACCTATCGTCGAATACTGCTGGTTCTTATTTTCCAACCTATGCCTATATTTCGGGGGAAGGAATACAACGAGATTTAACTCGTCAAATAGTTAAGAACGACCCACTTATTGACTACAGTTCCCGATGCCTTATCTTAGGACTAGAACCCCTCTGGAAAAGAAGACTTAGGTCTAATTTGATTCTCTATTTCAAACTCCTCAAAAAATCTACTTATTCCACATGTAATACGGTTCTCTCCCAAGACTCACATGAATGCTACCTTCGAGACAAAGTATCCACGGTCAAAGTTGAGAAATGCAGATCAAAAACTCCGGAAAACTTCTCCCTCATCAAGTATGCAATAATATGGAACAGTCTTACCTCTGAAATATGCATGGCAGATAAAGAACATACGTTTGTAAGACTTATCGATCAAGCCCTCACCTTCACAGACATAGTACAAACGAACACATCCGCGTCCCACACAGACATCACAGGCTCTCTACATATATAGACTAAATTTCCTTATTTCCCTACTTTGTAGTTGTATCAGGTACTTTCCCCTCCCTAATTTTTTTAAATCAAAGTAAACAGGCAACTCACCTGACCTATCAGTACTCAGTCTCTAAGAGACTCTTAATTCTACTCTAAAAGGTCCACTACCAGAGGTCTTGCATCTGTGGAACCTGTTACCCATCAACAGGTTAGGATAGAACAAAATAACATCTGCACGAAGTTAATGTGAGTTCCTTTCTGCCTATTCTTTATCAGCTTTTTACTCTTCTGTACACTATGTTGCCTTGCCTTTAGTATTGTCTCACTACTCGTTACCTCTTCTGTAACTAATATATTTCTATATTTTTCCGCCTACTTTGGTAAACAACTATCCTACATTATACCCTTATTAATGCCTATACTCTGATTGGTAACCTATACTTCATACCATAGTCAATTAGAGCATTGCATTGAAGCCTTACCCACAGTCCATAATTTGTAACTGTCTGATAAGCTTGTAAAATGGTGCTTATAGAATTAGTGTTTTCCAACAGGATGTGAAACACAGAGCATTGTTTGAGGTATGATGTATATCCAAAAAATATGCTTAAATGACCCTAACATCATAAAAGGAGAGAGGGTTGAGTTACTGACCGGCAAGTATTGATAGTGAAGACGATGACTTCAATCCATTCATGTTTGTGGGGCAGAACATTTTGTCTATATCAGGCTCTTTGTTTTTGAGAAGAAATAAATCGATCTGTGATAATGAGGTTGTTATCCTACCCTCACCATTCAGACTCATGTTTCTAATTTTTATGCTGGATTAGCTATTCGATTAAGACAATCTAAAACATGCTAACTTGGACTTTTACACTAGCACTGTGTGGCAGGCATTGGATGGAAAAAAACAGTCAATAAAGATATAGCTATTAGTTTTCTTAACACCTTACGCTCTATATGCAACCACTGTTCTAATAAACAGACTTGCTTATTCCAACCTTCGTTTCAACTTAATCCACCTTGATAAATATCACAATTCATTGTCCTTTATTACTGTATTCTCTGATCTGGAGTTCTTGATCACATTTCACTCTAGCAACAAGAGCTAGTATGAACTTGATCTAGTAATTTATGATACCACTGTCTGTTCCACTACTAAATGTAAAGTATTGTTTATCGATCATATCCAAATGCCCTCCTGCTCATCGGTTTCTCTTTTCTTAGAATCTTGCACTGAGGGCCAAGTTAAAGAATTTCTGATATCCGTAACAAACTTAACGTGCGCGTTTTTCGAAGATCATGGTTCGCACCAAGCACTTTACAAGTCTACTTTATAACAACTACAAACTTAAAAAGTTGCATTGCATAAACTTAGCACGACCAAAATCCTAACACAATTTTGCCGAGATTGAATTTGGTGTGTAGCGTGGACGCGATGCCCATTTGGAAAATATTTTGAAGACTACACAGTATATCTGTAACTTGTAGATCATGTCTGTAAAAAGGGCGTGTACCTGCGCTTACAGAAATATATTATTATTATTATTTCGGGACACTATCAAGAGGCACAAAATAATACGTCAAAATTGACATATTTGACTGGCTGGTTATTCATTTACTGTATTACTTTTTATTGCAAACAACTATGAACTTAAATTGCACTCATTCTCGACCACAAATTGCTTGTCGCAACGCAACCTCCATGAAGCGCACCTACTCTTATATCGAATATTAGAGTTCTACTAACATTAATATTCTGGTGTACTAGCCCTGATAGTATATCAACTTCATTGAGTCACCCACTAAGGTAAAGCTTGTAACATTTGTAACTATTCGACCTTGTCTATAAACTAGCATGTCTCATGTGTCATATTGTCTTACTTACTTACGCCTCTTACTCCCAATGGAGCATAGGCCCCTGACCAGCAGTGGCATATTGTCATTTGAGAGTATATTATTATTGGAATCATCCATGACAAGACTACTATCTAGCGTCGAATAAACAATGAACTGTAGGTCAATAGACCCTGTCTGTGCACCAGGAACAGTAACAGCGATGGTCACTGCTTATACTCTGGAGTCTCACCCATTACCCCTCTCAAAACCGAAGACACATCCAGAATGGCTACTGCTCCCAAGATAAAAACCATGCATGAAACAGTTGCGACCGTTCGTTTTGAGCCCAAACGGTCAACCACATTCGAAGCTCAAGTCAATTATATCTTTATAATGCTTCAGCGGCAAAGATGAAGATCTGACGACTCAGCCTCACAAAAATTCTCTTGGAAATTGATCAAGAAGCTGTAGCCGCTTAATCACCGAGATAAAAAATGATGCTTAATTGTCTGAAAAAGCTCTCAAAAATCCCAGTACCCTAAGTCGTCAACATGAACCAGTCCACAGCAATAAAATATTTTACAACACACAGACGACTGACAGTACTGAATCATCCTAACGTGAGGTTACGCTTGTCTAACACCACGCCTACTCAAGACGCTAGTAAGATTTTTAGAGTTAACCTTGAAGATTTTAAGAATCAGAACACAAACATCATTCAGCACAAAGTAGATTTGTACGAATCATATATACCACATCAAAATCAAACTGCTTATCCGTAGAATGATTACAGTCGATTAGATTTTCAAACATAAAACTCCTAACTGCTTTCCTCTCACCTTTGTAGAACCAAACTGGGACGTGTTCCCGTAACCGAATTGAAAGCGAAAGTGTCGCCACCAACAAATTAACCTCCGACTACTCATTTACCATTGGCCATTCCGATAACAAATCAAACGAACAATAATATGAAGTTAGTTGATCCCTTTTTCCATATGTCATAACAAATGGCCCACTAGGTTTACATCTCAACGTACCTAACACTAATGTTAATCAATGCTCAATCTGTACTGAATAAAATGTCTCATCTACGTACTCTGGTACTGTTAAACAACCCTCCACTTGCTCTGAAGGTAGGAAGTTGGTTGCCCTACAACGTCGCAGGCTCACACCTTCAAGCAGACACTTATGAGCTCTTCCTTTGCGTTTCTCTTATATACACATCTAAAAATGAGGGAGGGAGTTTCAACAAAGAAGACTGAAGAACATAAAGTGTGGTTCACAAGAGGCCTGAATAAAGGTTAAAATACAAGACAGGAATAAGAAACAAACAACTGGCAATACTGTCCAAAAAATGCTGTGAAGAGATTCTCGTTGTTTTCCTTCCGTTACACTCAGTAATAAATTCTTATAAATATTAGAAATATTCAATATTACCATTAAACACGCACTAGACGCTACTATCCGATCCAAAATGGCTTTTAAAACAATAACTCCTAATATCAACCAAAAAATTCAAGACTAAGCCACAAAAACCAGTAGATGTATACCCTGAAGCCAGGAAAGTAACGTATTTGGTCCCGAAAAGCCTAATTCAAAACTGCAGACCTATAAATATCACCCAATTATATCATGAGCAATGGAGAAATTGATACAAGATCCTTTTTCTGATCATCTATTTAACGAAGGTTTAATCGACCCATCGCAACACGGTTTCATTAGAAAAAGGTCATTCACTACATCCCTGATAGACTTTTTTAATGAGGTTACTCATATACGTGACCAAAAGCCACTGGTGGTTGTGCCGTATTTCGATATCAAAAAAGCCTTCGGTAAGATACTACATAATCCCCTAATCAACAGACTTCAGTCGGTCGGAATTACTAACTCTCCATTGCTATGAGTCAACTCTGTCACAGACGGACAGCCGATGACTAAAATAAACTCCACGAAGTCTACACCTTGATCGGTGTTATATTCTGGGTTATTGTCTCCACTCTGCTGCCTTTTACAATGTGCATCGTCAACATATTCAGGTACTTCAACACTGGAGAGACCTGTTATTACTTTTGCGACGTACAAAGTACTGCACAAACAATCCAGTATGAAATCAGAAAGGTAGATAGCTAGTATAAACCCTAAAGCTTAGAAGTGGACACAGAAGAATGTGACTAGTTATGTACCGGAGATGTTCATTAAAATGAAACAGATTTAAAGTGAACATCCCGCCTAGATCTTCTTCAATAACTGACCATGGTGTTAATCTTTAGCAAAATCTAAACATTCCGGAACATATCTTCACTGAAGCATCTAAAACGCGAAAATTGCTAGGCTTCATTCTTAGTAACTTCTTTCAAAATGATTCTACGATCATTCTTTGCAAGGTATTTCTAAGACCTAACTCTGAGTACTGTTCGCTCTTATTTTCCAACTTACTTCAACCCGATATACTAAAGGTCGAAGGAATACAACGGAATTTCGCTCGCAAACAGCTTAAAATTGACTCACTCACTGACTATCAGCCCAGATGTTATACCCTGGAACTTGAATTCCTCTGGGAAAGAAGGAATACGTTCGATTTGTTGCTCCCAATAATATTTATATAAATAAATAATTTAAGTACCATAAATAATGTACTTCTACACGAAATAAGAGGCGAATATGTTATTCAGAATAACAATGAAAGCTCGGCAAATGAACCATTTATCAAATTTATTGACTAATTACTAAAATAAATATAGTTGTATCCCACTTAATAGATGTCATGTTATTTGCCCATCAGTATTTATGGATTACTATCAATAAGATTTGTAATATTATCACTAGACTCAGTATTTTAGTATACACATATGCATACTCTATAATGGTAGATTGTTTAAAGAAATCAACAGGAAGCCTGAGTTTATTTATTTATTTGAACACATAAATATTGGTACAAACGGGGCACCGGAATACATATGCGCCACACAAGTCACTTGATTTGTGTATGG
>NC_031502.1:15361524-15434368 GCF_000237925.1 Schistosoma mansoni | reverse complement strand
CGTAATTTGAGTCGCCTTCCCCTTTCTTTTCTTCTTCAAAGGGACCTAATGATAGTGCTCAACTATAACTCTTGGATACACAGAGCCTGCAAACTATCACCAGATTAAGTGGCACAAAACACCATAAACATGAACTTAAGGTGAGTTCCTCCTTGTCTGTTTTTAATCGGTTTACTATCTTCATGTGCACCTTATTGACTTACCGTTAACTTCGTCCTATTATCCACTGCCTGATTTAAGGCTACCATAATTCTGCACCTTTTCGCTTTCTTTCGTACAAATTTATCTGCTGTTATGTCTTCCTAAATACCAACACTTTGTTTAGGAACGCATATTGTTTGCTATAGTCATTTAAAGCACTTCATTAAAGTTATATTCACAGTCTATGGTTTGTAGTCACCTGGTAAGTTTGTGGACTGTTGTTTAAAGAAATAGTGTCTTTTAACAAGACATGAAACATAGAGCATCAAGCGGGGAATATTTTATCTAGAAATGACCTTAAAAGAGCCCATCATCAGAAGAGTGAGAAGGTAAGGGTCACTACCCAGTAAGTATTGAAAGTGAGGGCATTCTAGACGAAATTGAATACGTGATTATTAAAGAACAACATAATGCGAGCACACAATCATAATTTACCCAACTCACAGAATTATTCTTATTTTCTCAACACCTATAATAAAAAACGTCAAATATACTGACAACGTCATAGTTAAAAAACCGATGTATTATAGATGAGATTGTGTACTAAGATATAAAAAATGTACATACATTTTCAAGCATAATTCATGCACTCATGTTCATCTCTATCAAGACGATTTTTCGATATGTTTGTCACGTAGGACATGAAAGTTTGTTGGCATTGTTCTACAAACAGAAGAAATGTTAGCCCTCCATATAATACGCAAAATATCAATATGGTTTTCGTGCTAACAGTGGGAAAACACTTACCTAATGTAATAATAACCCAGTAATGCTCTCTTCCAAAGCTTATAGTGCCGTATGAAGTGTAAACTTTGAGGGAAATGTAGTGTCAAAATGCTTGCTGAATTAAAAACTTGTGGGACTATATGGAAAAATAAATACCGTAGACAGTAATTTAAAGATGAACCTCTTATAAAAGTAATAAAAACATACAAATACTTAATAATACATTTAAATCCGATTAAACTCTCCTCTTCTGTGTATTGCCATCCACGCTAATTTACTTTTCTTCCGGTGTCGCACAAGAAAGTCTGGCTGGCGAAATTCATCGATCGTGTTGATTGTTTTTCGGGACAGGTCGCATTTTAAACCGTGAACATAGACAATTGAAAAAAGGTTAGCTGTAATCTTGAATTACCGATAATAGTTCTGTAGAATCAATAGTTAAGTTTACCTGTTTCGCTTTTAGTTTCATGTTTCGTTCGGGATTCCACACGTAAGCGAGGCAAGCTCTCATGGACTTCCAAAGATCATCACGAGTGATCTTCGACAATCTCGTCACCCAGAATTTTATATTCAAATGTCAGCCCACAAAATAATTGCGGGTTTTTTGTTGCAATATAGCTTCTAGAGTATGGTTCACACTTGTAGGTTGATATCAGTCTTTTCAGTTTTGACTGTAAGCCGGAGCGGTTAACTGTGGAGTTAACTGAAACAATCCCAGTTCACAGCATGGTAACTACGGTTACCGACGAAAAGCACAATTGTTTTTGCCACTATTTATCATCTGTTAATTTTGTCATTATTCTCCATATTACAGAGAAGGACAGAACAGCTTTAAATAGTTTATTTGCACAAAATAATGTTACTGACAGTGATACATTTTAACCTTTAAATATTGGGAATCTTTAACAACAATAAACGTCTGCACAAAATCAAAATTCTAGTTCACGTTAACCAATAAACCATCCCTCTGATAATACTATCATTCTACCACTTAGTGTGGTAATTTGCCGTAGAAAATGTTTAAATAAGCGTTATTGTTGCAAAAACAAAAGTTTGGGTGCGATTACTAACTCTAGGGCTTACTTTTAATGACTTCAACAAATTCCAACTTCAAAACATGGCAGCAATGCAATTTTTAAACAGAGCATAAAATCTGGAAACTCACAGTACTGTACTATCCTGCAAACCCAGTTATCAACTCAATGTTATTCTGGCATTTATATTCATTGATTTTATCTATTTTATAAGCCTACTTGAGAAGCGTCTTATCTCCAAGCCAAAGTTGTACGTCACTGATCATCTTTGTAGAAATGCCTTGTGCCTGTTACTTCAGAGATATATTGGTATTATCATGATTTCCTCAGCACTTGGTCCAACAGGAACACGTCATATAATTAAATGCCGAGCCTCTTTCACTGACGTTCTTGAACAACGACGAGGAATCTCATCGTGTTGAGAATGCTAAGATGACATTAGGATGTGAATTTATCGTGACCAGTTACTATGTTCTGTCAGATATGCTGAATAATTGTGAATATTTTGTAGCTTTCGTTTAGCTGAAAGATAAAGACAAGGTTTAATCTAGTGCGCCCGATCCGGAGAGGTTCTAATTTTAGTTGTTGATGTCTTTGACAGTTACTCGCCAATTGAGAATTTTGGCGACGCAATAATAGAATAGGACCAGGTTTGATTCCATTACCTTATGTTTGTTCAACTTCCATAACATCAACAAGTTCCGACTGGTTAAAACAACCTACACCAGGTTCATTTATTTTTAGTCAAACAAATTAAGTATTGTGAACGAACAAGGTAAAATACAGAAAAAAGAAACTACAAAAGATCCACTGTTTTCGAGGAATTGGTAAACACTTTCGAGTTTGCTATTGGTTCCAGCTTCTCAAAACGCGTCTACAAAATTTAAATAGAAATCGCCCCAGAAGTTGCCTGAGACTGCATATAGATTTCTCGAAAATTCTACACGCCCTTTCCTTTATTAGTATATGCTCCGCCACTTGAAACAGCAAGACAATATCCATAAAACTCAGTTATTTTACCCTTATCTCTGAAGATGCCTGTATGCTTACGAATGTATTCTGGGATTTCTAGGTTGGAATATATTACATTTATGACAAGAAGTGTCAAACCCTTCGGAATTTAAGTCTCTCAAGTCGACCCGACTGTGACCAATCTTCCAAGCAACATATTTCACGATGAAACAACACTTAGCTTTATTTTAGTACCATTGTGGTAAGTCTATGGTCCTGATTACAGTTTCCCCCAACAATTCAGTGTTTGATGACCAGTCATGGTGTGTTCATTGGTGAGGGTAATCAGGGCTGAATCAATGAAGTGCGGCTAACTGCTCCTTGATCATTATTTACTGTGTCACATCAAACAATTCTACCGATTTCCATTTATTTGGCGGATCAGCGCTGCACATAAACGTGATTTTCGTCAAAGATCTCATTCCAAGAGAATAGAGTTATCCTTAGCAGTCCTATATAAATGTTTCCACTATAGTGCGGATCGACCTGCCGTATAAAAAATACAGATCTGGTAAAATGATGGACTTCAAATGCAATCTTGGGTAGAACTTATATTCTGATATGCAGACTGTGATGCTGAGAACATTGTGTATGTTAAAATTAACTGCACTCATTTACGGAGAGCATTATAATGGTTAGTAGCTGACCTAAGAGTAGGATGGGGACAGAGATTTGTGCTTAGTGAAGAAATATTTACTTATGACAGTAAGTTGTTTATGGCAGTGACACGACCATTTGGAAACTCCACGAAATCTAGCCTACCTGTTTGTAACTATTCAAGCTTACGTTTATTAAAGAAAGTGACTTATTTGGAAT
Source organism: Schistosoma mansoni (assembly GCF_000237925.1). Lineage (NCBI taxonomy): Eukaryota > Metazoa > Platyhelminthes > Trematoda > Strigeidida > Schistosomatidae > Schistosoma > Schistosoma mansoni. Next base: position 15,430,580 of record NC_031502.1, on the reverse strand, counting down.
TCGCCCATAATTTTCCCACACTGGCAGATGTGAGAGCTGATCATTTGCTTTTTCCCAATATATCGCTTCTGATGATAGACATGCCAAATGAACAACCAAAAGAGGAAAACATAATTTCGGCTGCTACATTAACTTAACGTCTGTCTTGAAAATATGATGAAGATGATTTACTGTTATCTTTGACTTGTCGTTTTACAAGGCAGTCAACTAAGAAATCGAATTAAGCTGCTTTCAGAATATTTCACAAACCAATGATTTTCAAAAAAGTTCTAAAATTAGTGAATTTTATATTCGAAATAATAAAACACTAGTTATTTGACTGTTGATACTTCTGGTTTTGTTTAGCAGCAGTTCGTTTGTTCGTATAATTGTAGTTCACCTGACTGTTGGCGCCAAACTGGGTACGTTTGTTCATCTGTCATCTTGTTTTCTGGGCAGGTTATTTAGTAATGTCTGTCATCAGAGTATTTGCATAGTGGCTAAGCGTTTTTTGTAGCATTTTATCCACTACCAGTTCTCTTCCATGTTCGATAGAAGCCTGCTTATTATTAAGTATCAACTCTTAGATTAAGTGACATCCTTGTACTCATTCCACTGTGACACGCTCTGATCAAATCTTTTTTTGGCCTTCAAGTCCAAACTATTTAGAATTTTAAAGTTTCTGCTTATTATGTAGTTTTTAACCAGTTGGAATTCACTGGTTTCAAAGGCATCCTGCTCAAACTTCCAATGTAAGCGGTTGACACATGCAAATTATAGTATTAGCAATGTCGACAACGATCTTATGGTATGTATCGTAGTAAAGTCTTGCTCTGAGTAAACTATGGTCAGAAAGTCTATAAAGCCATATTTTTGCTAGTAATCCTTGGAGTGAGTAGTTTCGCCTTAATTTCTAAGCTTACTAATACTCGTCCTTAATTAAACCAAATGACGGAGCGTCTTACCGTTCTTCACATATAACCTCTGATCCAATTAACTCCGAGAATGAGTGGCCGTAGAAACAGTTCCTAGAAACGAAGGTTATTCTCGAGATTTAGCTTATGACGCTCTACTTTTGTTCCCATTAGGTAGAAATGCTCCCTGCTGAAATGGGCCTGTTTTCTCCATACTGTCTGAGTCTACACTAAGGCATACACACCACAAGTTACCAGAGGTCGAGTGAAGCTCTCGATCTAATCACTATTTCACTAAATATAAGTGAAGACATTCTAAAGAAACAGACTCGTAAGATGTTTAAATTGATTCAGTTCCATAACTTGCAGTTTACAACATGAGTAATAATCAAGAGCCTACGAAGAATGTAAAGTTGATTCAGTCCCTGGAACGATTAATCTAAATGTTAGTAACTTAAACTTAGTTGAAGGGAAAAAAGAACTAGGAATGTTGGTTCTATAAGAAGTAAGAATTCTCAGCTTTACTCGGACACATACTTATATAAATTGGATATATATATATATATATATAGTCATATATTTGTGAAAACGTTTTTCTTCCAAATAGAGTGCGGTTTTCTAATGATCACGATAGTTTCCAGCCTGTAGGCCGCAAGCTTAAATCCCACTTCATTTTGAGTATTTGATAGTATCATTATTCCTGACAGAATATGGCTAAAAGCTGAGTAACTCCGCATTGAACGTCGCACAGGTAATACGTGACCACTGATAGTCATCTGAATTCGTATTAGTTGTGTTATTCCAGTTAATCTCTTAGATACATAAATGCAGTAACTGCTTGACTGAAATATTTTGTTTCTCAGTATGAATATATGGTAAATCTTGGCCATCATTTTTCAGTGATGACTGGTGTTCTAAATAACGTGTCTCACGTTGGCAATGGAACTTCTAATGCTTCTATCAAAGCAGAAGAAGATGACATCCCTTTATCTGAGAAGTTAAAGCGAAGTAGGATGCATTCGTCCTCTAGCGATGACGATGATATCCCTCTGTCTGCCAAGTAAGACATATTTGCTAGATTTCTACTTCGTCTCAGATTAGCCCAGATGTCCAAAAAGCCAAAATTGGAACCTCCAGTTTCTCCGCAGGTAATTGATTCATTTTTCTGATACAACCATAGCCCCGTAATAAAAGCCATAGTGACCAACGAAAAGAATATTCAAAGCCATCAAATGAAAAGATTAAAAAAGAAAATACACTTAGTTCTCCTAGCAAAGTTAAAAAGCAAGAAAAACCTGAAGAGGAAGTTTGGAGGTGGTGGGAAGAGCAAAAGAAAGATGACGGTGTTAAGTGGAAATTCTTAGAACATAAAGGTCCACTTTTCGCCCCTCCTTACGAACGGTTGCCTAGCTCTGTTCATTTTCACTATGATTCCAAACCTATCAAGTTATCAGATCATGCAGAAGAAGTTGCAGGGTTTTACGCACGTATGTTGGATCATGATTATACCACAAAGGAAGTGTTCAACTATAACTTCTTTCGTGACTGGGTGAAAGTAAGTAATTTGTGTTTCATATAGGATTCCGTTAAATAGACAATGAATGAAGAAGAACGGCGAACCATTAAATCCCTCAGCAAATGCGACTTCCGCGAAATGCATCAATATTTTTTGAAGTTAAGTGAGGAAAGGAAAAACCGAACTAAGGAGGAAAAACAGAAGATAAAGGAAGAAAACCTACAAATTCAAAATGAATATGGTTACTGCATATTGGACGGACACAAGCAAAGAATCGGTAATTTCCGTATTGAACCACCAGGCCTATTTCGAGGCCGTGGCAACCACCCTAAAATGGGCATGTTAAAAAAGCGCATAATGCCTGAAGATGTTATCATCAACTGCTCAAAGGACTCAAAAGTTCCTGCTCCTCCAAAAGGTCATAAGTGGAAAGAAGTAAGACATGATAACAGTGTTACTTGGTTGGCATGCTGGACCGAAAATATCCAAAATAGTTTCAAATACATAATGCTGAATCCATCCTCTCGTCTTAAGGTTGGTTATACATCGAGATTAACAATTATTTTCCAGGGTGAAAAAGATTGGAAAAAGTATGAAACTGCTCGTTGCCTACATAAAGTAATCGACAAAATTAGAGCAGACTACCGAGCTGATTTCAAGCACAAAGAAATGCGGATACGCCAGCGGGCTGTTGCGCTGTATTTTATCGATAAGGTATATATCACCTAACTTTTAAATTACTTTTATGCAATTATAAAAACATGAGTTTTCAGCAAATGTTTACCATACGGATGAAATGTGACAACTTCTAATTAAGGCGATGTAAAGGCTAGTGTAATGAATGAGACACATCATTATTAAATGCTTACTCAAAATCTCGTCATCCTTCTTTTTGTTCATTTTCTACTTATTACAGAGATATGTTACTGTTAAGCGGTCATTTAAAAGTTTATATATATATATATATATATATATATATATATATATATATATATATAGACAACATTGATGTTCTAAGGAAGGGTTCATATCGCTTTATTGAAATATTCTTCATTTTTTAATAGCATAAACACCTCTCATTACATCAGTCAGGTGATCAATGGTAGTTCATGTAAAATACAGGGCTTAGATTTTCGAACTCGAAAATACAAAATATATGATAAATACCTTTTTGGAGTGGTAGCCTAAAGGAAACATTTGTAAGTCTTGATATAATGGTTGCTGCATCGTTTATAACTGTTATAACTCATGCTCCTGACGATCATATATCATACACAGCTACTTATCATTCTCGTCATTTTTCCGCTTCCACTTGTAGTTGGCGCTTCGTGCTGGAAATGAAAAGGACGAGGATGAAGCTGATACTGTTGGCTGCTGTTCACTTCGCTATGAACACATCAAACTCCATGAAGAGTTGAACGGACAACCTTATGTTGTTGAATTCGATTTTTTAGGTAAAGATTCTATTCGCTATCAAAATGCTGTATCCGTTCCTAAACGCGTCTTCAAGAATGTCAAACTATTTCTGAAGAACAAAAAAGAAAATGACGATTTATTTGATCGACTTAATGTAGGTCTTTCAAGATTTCTGTAATATATACAAAACATTTAGACAACTGTTCTAAATCAGTATTTACGAGAACTTATGGATGGTTTGACTGCCAAAGTGTTTCGTACGTACAATGCAAGTCGAACTCTGGAAGAGCAGTTGGAACGACTTACTAATCCTGATGATCCTCCTCATGCTAAACTTCTGGCATATAATCGAGCAAATCGAGCAGTTGCTGTTCTCTGTAACCATCAGCGTTCAGTTCCGAAATCTTTTGCAAAATCAATGGAGAATTTACAGAAAAAGGTATGTAAAATTTGTTCAAGTTATTCATACCGAAAAATCAGTTTTAAAACGACAGCCGATAAATTATTTATAAATTTTATAACTAGCCTGTCACTGCTAAAAACCTTGTCCTTTTCTGTGTGCTTACTACCTTTTCAGTATTCCAATTACATTGACTTTATTGGTGTATACAATCTTAATCTTGAACCTTACAACATTAACATTTTTTTTACCTAAATTCGACCAGATTATTATCTCAGTATCAAAAATTAAAAGTTAATCCAGGTAGTTCACATTAAGCAATTATAAAATGTCTGTTCAACAGCCTTTTTTAATGCGCTCTAATAGTGATGCTTATGGAATGCTTCCTTCCACTCAACAAAGTCTGTCAGTGAAGTGTGAACTAAACTAAACATTTGTGTTTGTTCTTTGCACCATCAGAGGGATGTTGACATTTGATTGAGTACCATATCTACAAATCCCAATACTAACCCTATAATTTCCGATACCAAGTACAAACTTTCCAAGAAATTGAAGTGTCCGAAACAAGATGCACATTTCTAGCGGCAGTATCCTGTAACCAAATTTAGATTTGAATGGAAAATATATCAGACGGTAGTCGGTCAAAGTTATTAATTGACTATGCATCTGTCATTTTAGCTCAACTCAAAATACCTCACTACTTATTGTTTGTTTTATTTTTGTACATTCATTCTCTTACTTTCTTGAAGTTTATTTTAAAAAATATGATGCGATTTTCTGGTAAATCCCAGTTTATTATTTACCAAAATATTTAAATTGACATGTACAAACATGAGTAGTTTAAAAAAGACCAGATTTATTAGCTAGTGTCTTGCCTACATTCTCGGGATGCTAGAGTTTAATATTTGTAAGCGACATTCCCTTGCCTTGTTTTTAGACGATTGAGGTCATACAAGATACAATCTGCAGCGTCGCCACCAAAGTTTATCTTTACTATTCGTCGAAAGAGACAAATGTCACACAGTTTGCCGTGTCTTCCTTTACACAACGAATACATAAAAAGTTTCTCATTTACTGGCGATATTCATTTCATATTGCTGTTACCGTTTAGCTTCGTAAATTTAAGTCACAGTATACTGTTGCGTTCAGTAAATATGCCCTACATTTTTATGAGTTAAGGGAAGCATGACACTACTGAAATCATCATTTTTCAAAGATTGACGAAGTATCGCTTCGTACAGCATGAGTTTGTGTGACAGGTAACTGGAAAAGATATCTGGTGATAAATGTTCAGTTTACATGTTCACCGTACCAACAGAAATAGGTGTTAGGGCCTGATAAACAAATTCATAAATGTCTTCTGTTTGCTTATTTATCTCTCCTTTATTGTTTAGTAAGGGTTTTTTCATTTGACAATAAGATCACTAGCTAAATAGGGATTTTCAAACTGTCCGTAGCTTGTGGTGAATATTAGATAGCACTACAATAGTTACTACATAAGCATCGTTTTGTTATTACAGTGTTTTTTTCATTATGGTAGATCGGGAAAATAAAAACTTGTTTACTATATATTTCGTTTCGATCCTTTTCAAAATTTATATGTATCTAAATCTGTGTTTGCACTGATTTCATATTTTGAAGGTTCAAATACCGTACAATTCCTCATCTTATATTGCAGATCGATGCAAAACGTGAGCAAATTTCGGAAATAACGTCTGAAGCTAAACAAATAAAAGCAGATTACAAAAATCACAAACAAGCATCCAAGAAGGTCGCTTATGAAAAGCTGAAGAAACGCCTAGCATCTGCTAAAGAGGCTTTATCAAAATTGCAGCTTCAAGCAACTGATCGAGATGAAAATAAAGAGATCGCTCTCAGTACAAGTAAACTGAACTACCTCGATCCTCGGATTTCAGTTGCTTGGTAAGATGTGTTGTATTGGTCTAGCAGGATATCATTCATTCGAAAGATCATATTCCTTATGGCTATGCATATATATAAGCCTCTTCATAATTTTCAGCTTCGTTTAACTTTTCTGGAAAATGACGCTAGTGGTCATTCAAAGTACTTACCAGAAAATTATTTTTGGTGAATCGTCCGCAAATCCACCACATTAATGCTCAAATTAAATCTCAAGCCTTCATATGCGTTTATCAGATTTTTAAATGTTTGCTTAGGATCTTTAACTAGTTTCTCTATGTGAAATGTTCCTCCCGAATTTCGACACCGTTTAGAGTGTTTAGTAGAAACATTGAAATTTCGGGGACAGACTTCCCATCCTACTTCAATTCAATACGTTCCGCATTCATTCCAGACTATACTTATTAAACAGTAACAAAGAAATAAGTACACGAGCTTAAAGCATTGCACGGAATGCTATTTATGCTATTTATGGGATGGGTTGAAGAATGTCAAACAAGTTTTCTGTATTTTTGGTAACAATGTACTTTCCAGGAGCTGATTCTATAAAGCAGTGTAAAACAGTAGATTTTAAGTTCAAAACTCTATTTAATTCTTATCTACGTGGTCAGTCGCAATTGTATCGCCTCATGTATTTTCGCTTTAGATTTTTTATTTCTACACACGTGGCGAGTTGATACTTTCGTTGCACTATATTTTCAAATACAATGTCATTAGCTGTTGTTTTAGGTTCACCAGAAAACACAATTAACTAATAATTTCGTCATGCTATATGTAAAAATGTCCAGCACTGAACAGCCTGAGGTCGAAATCCTGTCACATGCTTGTTTTCTTATTCTTTCATGTTTCATGACCAATAATAGTATCAATAACACAACTCGTTTGGCCTACCATTTGAAAAATTAAGCGCTCAAATAATCAAAGGTGAAGAATTTCTAGATTCAGAGGTTTATTTTTCTGAATATAGACCATTATTGATATAGCCTGTTGTTTATACAAATGTCACCTAAACTGTAGACCATATAGGAAATACATCGTGTCGTAATATTACAACCAATTATCCCAATTTCAATTTTCTCGGTCCCAATCAGCTCCACATGTGTTGATCTTTGTTTTTGCTAGTTATCTATTTTCAAGTCGTAATTATTTTGTATTCCTTTTAAAAAGGTGTAAAAAGTATAACGTTCCTATTGAGAAAATTTTTAACAGAACTCAAAGAGAAAAATTCCAGTGGGCAATAGATATGGCTACATGTGACTACAAGTTTCTAGACGTTGATTCAGATAGAAGTACAAATAAACTTAAAGCTGAGGAAAGTGATGATGAAGATATGATTGACGATGAAGACTGAACAAGAAAAGAAAATACTTCCATACAATGTTTTCAACATTAGTCTATTTCATAATCTTAATTGTATGATTATGTTGAAGTTACCTAGTTCTACCCTAATATGAGTAACCTCTACGTGTATTTTTGTCAGGTCACCAAACTCCAATGTAATTTTATCCTGAAGCGTTTACGGCACATTTGTGTTATCTTATGTTTTTTGTACTAAATTGTCTCTTCTAAACTCTCATCAAGTATACTGGAAACTTTTTCAACAAAGACGAATATCGCTTTCTTGATAACCATGTAGGAATTTTGCATTGTTATACCTAGTATATTATGATTTCATAGTGGCAACATATACCACTAATTAATAATAAATATTCGCAGCAATAGCTATTTTTCGCTATTCTTTGTGTATGAATATAATGTATTTTCACGAAAAATGAGTTTATCATGCCTTCAAATCTTTGAATGAAATACCTTTTACGACTCCGAAGGTAATTGTTTCACTTCAGGATTTCTATTACTTTCCCGTTTTTCTTGTATTAGCTTTATCATGCATTCACTTATTATGTGGGATCTATGTACGTATAATTTAATGTGAAGCCACATTATCTTTGCTCGATCATTTGTGTTTTTATGTACTTATTTATTACTGATTTTTCATGATAGTTCATTTACGGAAACCTTGGTGTTATTACAGTAATGAATTTTGTTGTATTCATTTCGAATATACTGTTCATGTGATAACCTGTCAACCACTCTTTTTCCCTGGATTGTTTCGAGTAGCTTCGTATGGGTCCCTAACATTTTAATTATAGTTACGTATATATTAAGCACCTCAGTAATCATTGATATCACGATACAATATATTGTATGCACCCGTTCTTCCATATCAAATAAGCTTCATGGATTAAGAGAGACAGTACACTTTTGCAGTTCACAAGATTACCATCTTGACTACATATTTTATACTATCGAAACAACTTTATGCTGAAATAATCATTGAAAATTTAAAAGTTGAAATCATGAGTCAATTGAAGCTAGACCACCATCGAAAACCTGGAAGCACTGGACGGCCGTTTCGTCCTATTATGGGACTCCTCAGCAGTGCGCATCCACGAACCCACTCTCGTGGGATTCGAACCCAGGACCTACCAGTCTCGAGCCGAAGCCCTTAACCGATAGACCACTGAGCTGGCATCCAATGGTGTTAATGTCTAACTTCAACTGATCCACGAAGTTGAGCAACCATTCACCAATTTATTTACAGGGATTTATCTATAACTTTATTGATGCAGCTATTTTAGACTTAAGGAGTGCTGCTTGTTAAATAAAGTCGGCGCTTTTCTAGCATGGCAGTTCTTATTTCACTTCATGTTAAAGTCGAATCAGTATAACTGAGAAATAGTTCTTTTTTAAAAAAAACGATAACGTTTATTGTCGAAATTATATGTGTAAATGATACTGTTAATAGGGTGTCTGTTGGTAATATGTATAAGTTTTACAAAGTACTAAATGATGTGATGGGGAAAAGCAAATCACAGCTTCGTTAATAAAGTGAATACAACAAGAGTATTGAGTTGTTTAAAGTTTCTATGCGAGAAAAGTTACCAGATCTAAAATTTCTGGACATGAAAGACTTTGAGGTGGTGCCTCAGGATTTTCATAGAATTGCCGAGCACTCGTAAAAGTGGTTCATTGACACCCTGTTCGTTTATAAACAAAGAATGTCATAGTCAGTCACAACGTAGGATCAGGCGAATATATGCATAGATTCAAGTTGGCAAAAGCCAAACGAGCTTTCAGATTAGCTATAGCCTTCTGAACTTCAACTAGAGTTGGGAGACCTACTTCAATGTTCGATTCAGACTGTTTGGGAATGGTGGTTAGTTGTAGAGTAGCTGAAGGCCAACTGAACTGCTTTTTGAAGTATTTCACCCATCGTTCTAAAAGTCAGGACTGAGAGCAGATAAGATTGTCGTCTTTTTTCGATATTGTCTCACACTTGAATTCTTAATTCCACTTTATTTTATTAGTCTGAAAAGCTGTCTGGTGTTACGTACAGCCGCTACCTTTTCCATCTCTTTTGCTTTCGTTGCCCACCACTGCTCACGATCGTTCCTTAGACTTTTGGTTGACCTAGATCTGATTACTTTTTGTTCTTCATCGTGTTCAGAGCCTGGTGGGAAGAGTTTACGAGAATCTGTCAGTGCAATAGATGTCGCAGATATCTGCTGGTCTTTCATGACTCTTTGTTTCAAATCACTGCTGCCGTTTCCACAACTGTTCGTAAATCTTTCCAAGCAACATCTAGGTCAGCCTCGTTTTCGAAATTGCCTAAATGTAACTTCAGTTGTTCCTGAAGTTTACCTTTGACTTTCTCATCGTTGAGTTCAACTCCGATAGGTCTTCTTAATGTGACTTTTCTGCGTCAAGTGAGACGCAATCAAATGCGTGCTCGTATTAAAGCATGATCAGATTTCATACATGTACGAGCGACAGTCTCCTATCGAGCCTTTCTAACGACGACTGATGGCACCATGGTCTATTTGAGTTCATTGTTGGTTTGGTGCCAAGGGTCACCATACTAGACAATATCTCCCCTTATGCTCAAAATTAGTGCTTGCTAAAAATGAACACCCATCTAAATGTCTGCTTGGTTTAAGCTACCTACTTGGGCATTAAAGTCACCTGCTACGAGTACTATGTCTGAGCGTTTAGCTTTATGAAGTAGTTCAGAGAGCTTCCTGTAAAATTCATCTTTCACTTCATCCGGGTTACAGTTAGTGGGAGCACAGGCAGAAACGACGAAAAGGCAACTACGTGTGTCCCTATCCTTCCGAGTTCTTATGGAGCCTTTTAGTCGAACAGCACATGGGCCATCGAGTCACCGAGTACACGGAGGGTGTGTCGTCAGTTCCCTGTTTTTGCTAGATGAGGTCAATTAAATGACCACACTGGGATCCTGTGTGCGTGTTTCAGAGTCACTATAATTACTTAAAATCCGACTTGGGCTTAATTCTTTCCCACTGTGTATATGCACTCCCGGACTCAATCGAAGTCCAGAATTAATCGCTTAAGAAACGACTTCGATTCAGCTCGTTCATTAATTATCGTAGCTCTGAATAGATTCGAACGCTTATTTTGGCTGTACGAATCCAAAGAATCCCGGACTTAAACAGACTGAAATTATACTGGTAACCGAAGTGCTAGATTCATTGAATTTTTACGTTTCATGGTGCCCCCAAATGCCCTGGTACGGTCGAGAGTGGGGAGAGTCCGCTCTCTCTCTCTCGCAATTCTCTCACATGGCTACGCGTATATAGCCCCTGCCAAGGAAGTCCTACTCATTGCCTTCTCGTGGCGGGGGTGTTGTTTACGAAATTGAGAGGACAAAAAGCGAATGTCCGGCGCTTTAACCGGATTGGTGGACACGGAAAGTCCACCTAGGGGAGTTGGAAAACCCTGATTCCAAACCAATGATGCACATGGGCCCCAGTATCCTGAGGGAACAAATGGCGTATGAATCAATCGTTGGTCACCGGCTACCATGGGACTGCATCTCCTTACGATGCTCCACTGCCTTGTGGATCAGACGTTTAGGTCAAAGGCTCCGGGTGTGGCTCCCTAAGAAAAACACTTGCTTCGGTTTGGGCGCCCGGGCAGTATCACAGGTCTCACACAAATCAAATGAGATTTGTGTGGCGCATATGTATCTGGTTCTCCTTGGACCAATATTTATGTGTTTAAATACGTTTCATGGGGTTTGTATTGTGTTTGTCCTGTTTGGTAGCCCTATATTCTGATGTTTGTCCATTTGTGGTCTTCGGATCAACAATTGTGTTTTCGTGAGAGATTGTTGCTCGGTCACACTTCAAATAAATGAAAAAAATCGGTTGGACACTCGTTAATGGTATACATTCTTGGGTATAGCAACCAATTGAATGTAAATTCTGATTGCGTAAATTATCTTAAATTCAAATAAACCTATCACCTTACTGAACTCTCTACGCTACCACGTCTCTGACGGATCGCGAGTGTGTACAATACTCCTTTTGTATATTTAGGTTACCCTTCTCTGTACGTCAAGCATATCTTGCGTTTCACCGTCCAATTAATTCACCACTGTAAATCGGTTGACGTCAATCGACTCCACCAACCTTGGCACCAAAACATCAAACCGAACTAGGTCCTATGGAAGCTTACAACTGCCCGAAAACTGTTACCGTACATTTGGCGTGTTTACAAAATGCCTTAGAAATATTTTGTAACTTCTTTTGGAATTTCCCAGGACGTGCGGTACATAATTTTTTCCAACTTATTGATGCATATCAGCCTATTCCAACTGTCCGAAAATACAACAATGAGCATAAATCTTACACTTGCTGGTCGCTGTGCCTGGTGACTTTTTTGTGCTCTCTTCTAAGTATCCAGTTAAATTATTATAGTTCTCAGTGATCGTCATTCCAATTTAGTCGATATGGAGTTGATAAATTCCGTCTGGTATGGTAATTATGTAATCTTGTTAGCTGGAGAAAGATCTAGTTTATGCTTCCAATTCACTGCTATCCAATCCACCAGTGGGAGGACACCGCTTATGAATTCTGTAAAAATAACTAGTAGTATTTTTGTACAAGTATCATTATCCTTTTAACTTCCTTGTCATTTTCTAATTTAATTAAACATATTCTTAGTGTCATTAAAACAGTATGTTCTCGTTCTCAGTCATACAGTTCAGCTAAGTTCTAGATCAATATAGCCACGTACTAATACAGTTATATCTGGTATCTAAGTGTCAAGGTGATGGGATTTCAATGGCAGCTATTATCTCGCTAAAAACTATATCAGTTAGACTGGGCTTTTTGTGAATTATACATCAGAAAGCTTTATTCTTGTGAAGTCATTAATGTCTTCAGAACCCATCAGAAATAACTAACAGTAAATAACACAATCATTTCTAAACCAGAAGAAGATTTGGGCAGTGTCGCTCAATTTATTCATTCTATTTTTATCTTGAAATTGACATCGAATAAAATTCCTAAGAGTGTTGGTCGTCATATTCCAGATCATTCAGCTGCAGAGAGATGCTTTAGTAAACTTAGGGTTCAATCTTAGAATACTAATACAGTGCCAAAAAATTAATTGAGGGCAGGGACCTGTAAGTACTGTGCATCCTTTAAACGATCAACAAGAAGGTATACGTATGTGTGCATTTACTAGTGAACTATGTAAAATCAGCGTTGTTTTTTTTATGTCTACTGTTGGGTACATAGCAAATGACATCTCTCTTTATGTAGTAAAAAGCTGGTTTTGGTCCATCTGTAATAATAGCAGTTAGTTAATTCAGTGACGTACACTTGAAGAAGACAAGCGAGTCACTGAGACTCACGAACAGCAGAACAGGTGGATAGAGAACTTTGAAGATCTGAAGAGAACACTCCACTAGACCAACCAGACATCGAAGCAGCACCTATAGACCTTCCTTCAGTAGAAGCTCAACTTCTTGGTTGACATTCTAGATTCCGTAAGGATCGCATAAACGCAGACCAAATCGTGACACTACCGATCATTGTTGAACAATCATTTGGATGGAATTTGTCACTACAAATCATCTTCGTTGACCGTGCGAAAGCGTTTGACAGACTAGATAGGAGAACCTTACAGAAACTCGACACTATGGTGTATCTGAAAAGATCTTCAACATCATACGGATTTCATATCAATGACTACACTGAAAAGTGGTGCATGAAGAGAGCAACTGACAGATACATGCCAAGTGGAGATCAGTGTCAGACAAAGCTTCTTACTCTATCCCTCTCTCTTCTGATAGTCGACTGGATTATGAAGACCTACACACCTCAGGGGAAGCACAGAATATAAAGGACAGCATGGATACAGCTAGAAGATCTGGACTTCTCAGATGACCTAGCTCTCCTATCCCATACACATCAACAAATCCAGGTGAAGACAGCCAGTATAGCGGCAGTAGGTCTCAATATATATAAGGGAAAATGTGTGATCCTATAATACAATACAATGAGCACCAGGGAACTCAAACTTGATGGAGAAGCTCAGGAAGAGGTGGAAAGTTTTACGTACATGGACAGCATCGTCGATAAACAAAGAGAATCTAATAAAGATGTAAAGGCATAAATTGCTAAAGCAAAGGAAACATTCCTACAGTCGAAGAACATATGGAACTCCAAACAACTGTCAGACAACATGAATGTCAGAATCTACAGTGAGAACGTCAAGACATTTCTATTGTACGGATCTGAAACTCAGAAAACGACCACGACCATCATCACAGTAAACAAGTACTTATAAAGAATTGTCTGCGTGAGACACTCAATATCTGTTGGTTGGATACCATCAGCAATAACTCACTATGGGAGAGAAAAAGCAACTTCCAGTTGAAGAAGAAATCAATAAAGGATGCTGGAGGTGGATAGAATATACATTGACGAAATAATCAAACTGCATCATGAGCAAGCCCTGACCTGTAATTCCAAAGGGAAAGGGAGACGTGGCAGACCAAAGAATAAATTTCCACAGGGATTGGAGTCAGACACCAAAGGAATGAGTAGCACTTGAAAACATCTGGGAGGGATATCCTATGACAGAGTTGATTGGAGAATCCTGGTCGGAGGCATATGTGACCTTTCTATAGGCTTTTGAACTTCAGTTAGTAGTCATTACTTATCGATTTTTCACTCACGAGCTTTTCATTTGACTCATTAGTTTGGTTAATGCAAACAGGACTTTGAATCTACCTTGATAATATTAATTGATTTTAGTGTACTGTAATTTACATTCGTTTTCCTTATTCTAATAATGCTTTCTGTACTTAGTATAGTTACCGATTTTTAAAACTGGACTAATTCTTTCTGATTTAAGAGTATTTTTAACAGCAACCGAGGGATTAGTGATTAGTTGTGGAATCCCTGAAAAGTAGTGAGTAAATAATAAAAATTTGCTATGACCGTAACATTAAACGGAAAGTTGAAGTATTTATATCTATCAGGTTTAGTTACTTGTAAGTAGTATAAATTATTCAGATATCTTTTGTGGGTAAATTTTTTTTGTTACTACTTTCCATCCACTCAGCCAAAAGTGGTTTAGAAATGAGTTATTTTGAAGTAGATTCAGCATTGATAGTCACCGTTTTACCAAACAACATAGTTCATGAGATCAGGGACACAAAACAACTTCATTCAATTGAGCTTTTTACCTTAAGCTCTAAATTTGTTTTCGCTGAAACAATGTTTATAAACCATCCAAAAGTTTATCAAGAACTTCTGTTTTATTGCCAATTATTGCTACGAACTTGAAGAGTTATTCGGAATTGAAATCTTTGAGAAAACTAAATGTTAATAATAGAATCTGTCTGTTGTTCAAATACACATCAATTGATCAGGGCATGCCGATAGACAAATCCACTTAAATCTTTGATTATTATGTTACCCGAAATCTTTCATTCCATTTATTGAATGCTGTACTGTCATAAGAATCGGAAGGGATAGTGAAAAACCATAATTTTTAGCCTGTATTTGAGTACAATTAGACCAACATACAACAATATGCAAAATAAAGTATCGCCTTATGTCCATCTCCTGATTATTTTTGAGTTATCTTTCTCCCCTAATTTATAATCTGGCTTATTTAAATATCATTACATTTTTTTCTAGATTGTTGCTTTTCTTCATTCGATCGATGGACATGAGGTTTATAATTATTTTAACAGTATGTGTCGTTTCCTTAGGTTAAGAGATACTACCACTCAGTTAATGGTTTAATGAAATAAATTCGTTTTATCGTAAGTCTATAGATCAAATAGGTTATTCGTATAAGTCGGAGGTTTCACAACTTGGGATTGATTGATATATGTTCAGTTATACTAAATAACTAAACTGTCGATATTAATGTTTACTAAATTTACTGGATCAACACACGTATTTGTACAAATGTCTTCCACTGGCCCATTTGGATGTAAAATAATGTAAACAATTTGGACCAACCTAAAGCTGGTTGTAATCCTCCGTTAAACAGTAAATAGTTGGATATCTTGATACCGATTTATAAGCTAAATAAGTTCACTTCAGAATAATTTTAGTTTTTTTCTCAAAACCATTTTCCACTTTTCATAACTCAATGGGTGCTTTTCATGTAACTGCAAATTTAAGTATTTTTCTGTGTCTGGTTTTAACAAGTGTTTTAATGTATTAACAAGACGAATTGTTAGTTATGATTACTTTGATTATTCCAAAATACTATAGTAAAATGAAGGCTAAAAGAACTTTGAAGACACTGGAAAAACCAAATCAACAAAGAACGATTTAGTCATTATTAGACCGCGAAAACGTCTCCCAAGTAAACAAAATGCCAAATTTCTAATTGAATATAAGCTTCGTGTCAAATTGAAGAGATCTGTTGATATCCATTACTATGAATACTGTGTATACTAACGAACTCTAATACCTAATGTACTGTGATGTATCAACGACTTAGTAATAAGA
Source organism: Schistosoma mansoni (assembly GCF_000237925.1). NCBI lineage: Eukaryota > Metazoa > Platyhelminthes > Trematoda > Strigeidida > Schistosomatidae > Schistosoma > Schistosoma mansoni. The sequence goes on along the minus strand of NC_031502.1, from coordinate 15,414,587 downwards.
CATCAGGTTAATAAGAGCGATTGGAACTAGGGATAAAAACTTACTAAAAGTATCTTCGTTTGGTAGATATGACTTGTATACCACTACGTGAATAAATATCTCATTTGTAACATACCCAATGAATATAATCAATGTATGATACCTGAGTTATCTGCTTTTAGCTCAGAATCTTATGTCAGTCTCGTACTACTGAAAGCGACTTCTTTGTTTATTAGCAAATCAGAAGGTTGCGGGTGTTCTGCTGTCCTGTAATGGTATGTCAGCATACCATCAATCATTTATGAATTCACAAGGTGAAAAGCACTAGTCGATTTGATTGTAATTTGCGAATTCTCTACTAGTGGCTAACTTACAAATAAAATAGTAAAACAAATATAGAGGGTAATATGTAAACTAAAGGTGGATTGGTGGTTGTGAGTTATTTACGATTAGAGGTGTAAATATTTTAAGCCTGATAAATGAAAAGTATTTCAAATTACATAGACATAGGTATACTATAGTTTGTTTCTACCGCGAACCATCAGATTTCGTTACTTTACCTCGTTAAAAATTCTTCTTTTTGTGTGTGTTAGCAGTTGACTATTTTGCTAGCTTAGTTTTAAAGTTGTGTCTTGATACAAAGATATAGGAAAGTAGATTACTTAGTTCATCAAATAAGATATTAGTCCCATTATTTATTGCTGACTTTCTATCCACCCTGTTTTTCATTTTGAAGATCTACTTGTTTGAAACTATGTAACTATGAATTCTTGAAAACATAACGTTACATGACCTTGGAAGGATTAGAAATAATTCCTATTTGCGTGTTTATGTATACGATGTATGGATACGTACACAAAGTTCATCCCCATATCACTTACTCGTTTTACACTCATAATAGTATGTCTAACTGACGAAAAGTGGACGTGGTTGTCCGAATCTCGGTTCAATTACAAGGGAAAGAGATATACCAGTTGTCTATTCAAATTCTCATATTAAATTATTCCCCTGGTCAATCGAACTTTCTTGGTCTGAATTATAAAATATTAAAAACTCTTATGCTGTGAGATAAATCAATTTATCTGTGCAAAAAATATTGTTTTCAATTAAGTCTTCATCAGGCTTTACTCTAGTATACAGTAGTATTTGTATGGATATATGAAAAGTATTATACTAATCAATCAATATTTTTATTTGGTATGTTGAGTTAGGTAGTCTATCTGATTGTTATCCTTGATTCATAAAGTGACTTTATTGGTTTAATATTTTTCATCTGCTCATATTACTATGTATTAGAGTTAAGCCTGATGAGGATCTGACTGAAGTATTAGCTTTCTGTTTTTAGGTGATGACGGTGGCATTTATTGTATTTTTTAAATTGCTTTCTACCATTTAAAATGTAGTCATTGGAACCAAAGGAGTAATCCTGATGAAATGTAGACAATTCTTAAAGAAAAGTCACATCAATTGCTTTGTATCACATAGATTTAACACTGTAAAGCAAATAAGCTATGATCCAGAATTCGTGGTGAAACATTTACTTCAACTACCATTTCATTTTCTTGAAGTGAAATAAAAAATCAAACTGATTTATACTGATTACTTTTGATAGGATTCGGTCTACAAGCTGATAGTTGTAGTGTAAACTCTTACTAAACCCATTTGTATCTTCAAATCTAACTAATTGCCAAAAACCCTGTAAGCATATGAACAACATAGAACAGTTTTAGTTTTATAAGAGGAAATATGCAACAAAATCATTGGTCATTCATCATCACGAATATAAATGAAATTTAACACAGACACAATATCAATATCTTCTGGCAGAACGTCCCTGATAGACCTAATTAAAAGTGCGATTAAAGCATGATATTCCGTTAAAACTCTTCAATCAATTCTCATAAGAAGCTGATGGTATAAAACAGTAAGTCAGATTGAAAAAAGTAAGACGGAACACGGCTCTTAAGAATTAACATAACTAAACTTTTATTAAAGCACATTAGTCACCAGTGAATTCTACTTGAATTTGTGACATAGATTCTATTAGTAATAACACTGATAAACAATATTATAGGTCGAACGACTTCAGATAAATAGCAAGTTGCGTAATGACCAAACAAATCATATAATGTATAATGATACATAATGAGAGCTACAATAACGCTCACACTTATTGTGAACTCTCTAAGCACTCTTGATCTTTTTTCTAGGCATAAATAGTTGAGAAAGCGTTAGGAAACATAGACTGACGCAATCAGATAGGATAACATAACACAATGGTTTTCAGGATATTTATGTACCCTTCAAAACATTAAGTGAAAATTGTGTCTTACATGCTGAAGATACTGAAATAAGAGAACACAAATTAATTAGTTTTATTAAATGACCTTCTATTGTACTGAGGTAGATACCTGTCTCTATCCACAATAGGACGAAACGGCCGTCTAGAGCTTCCAGGTTTTCCATGGTGGTCTAGCTTCAATTGAATCATGATCTTAACTATATAAAATTACTAAAATCTTCACAAAAACCCCTTGTGATAAAAATTAACCAGTTATATGCTCATATTTTCAAATATCTTCAAAATGAGATGGATTAACGTGAGCTGATTAGCAAAATGTACTTTAAATCTTTGATTAATTATTAAACTGTAGATTATTAAAGTCTATATGTAAGCCTTTGACATAGTTCTTTTTTTCAAAAATATATTCTTCTCTTTATTGTGTACTAACTAATTTGACTGAAGATAGGTCGATTTTTTTCTACTCGAACTCCACATAAGTCTATTTTTCAGAGAAAACTGTTTGAATAGAAATAAATCTGTTACGTATCTTCAATTTGAATTGTTTTGAACATTGTTTTAAAGATGAAATTTAGTATGCAAAATTCAACGTCTGCAATTGGAATAATTTATTCCCTAACTAAGTCTTTAGTCATCCATAGAGAATTTAGATGGCAATGTAATACTTTATCTGTAAGCTATTCATATAAGTTTTCATCTAGCAACCTATAAAATTCATGGGAATTAGTCCAACAATTTCGTAAAATCTAAGAACGTGTCTACGCAAATGAGTTTAGTTATCCAAAATAACTGAAGATTCAAACAATACTTATTGATAAACAAAATCTGAACTTTGTTCATTATTTACAGGATAACTGAATGCATGAAGGTTAGAATAATCCAGGTTAGAATAATCATTCTTCTTGAAATATTTTTAGCAACAATCTATTTCGAAATCCTCCCACACTAATTGGCATTTTACATGTACATATTTAATAAATCTAGCGCTCAACAAGAATTGTCTGTGATTGTAATATGCTATGGAAGTCCCATATACTAAACTTGTCTCTAATAAAACCTACACCATATGGGTCCGTTTTCATAGTAAAGTTGTGCTTAAATTACCACATGAACACCCATTTTTTATGAAACATACTTCTAGAATACATCTTCTTGTATAAGATTAAAACCATCACTAGTGATTATTAGTTGTAACCATAACAGGACAATAGCTACCAGACGTCTGGTTAATTGAGACAGGTTCTGATTATGCTATTCACTATCTTTCATTAACACAAACACACCCAAACGAAAGACAGTTCATTTAAAGTATTTCCATTGTACTAGTGTATTAAAACTGGTTTATCAAAATGCCAAAAACTCACGGATAAATAATAAAATTCACTCAGCGAAAACTGAAAATGTCCATTACAGTGAAGCTTCATATGCCTAGGTGTTTCACAATATTTATTTGCTCTTGAACACATTGTTTTATTTTTCTTTCTTCATCAGGAGTTAACTGTTGTGGTATTATATGACTTATTCCTTTAGAGTTGATCAAAGAAGGGAAACTTAGAAAAGCGTCTTCTTGAATCCCATTCACATCTCTAACACATACTGAGATAGGATAAATGGTATGAAGATTGTATATTATAGCATCACATATGGCGCAGCAAGCAAGTCCAATCGACCATGAATTACAGCCTTTTAATCGATTAAGTTCTTCTGTACTTTTGATTGCTGATTCATAAATCAATTTGTAATTTTCAGGATCACTTGAGCTTCCAATCTGTGGATTTTTTGTGACTAGACGTGCACCAGCAATATTCACGGTACTCCATAAAGGTATGCTATTTTCCCCAAGTTCTCCAATTATATAACCATGAACTGATGAGGCATCCACACTAAATTTCTGACCAAGAAGATAACAGAATCTTGCTGAGTCCAAAATTGTCCCAGTACCAAAAACTCGATGTTTCGGAAAACCACTAAGTTTGGCGGCTACATGTGTCATTATATCAACTGGATTTGTGACAATCAACAAAACACATTGAGGGCTATGGTAAACAAGCTTGGGGATTATTTCCTGATAAAGTTTGACATTTTTTACTAGTTTTTGTTCAGGCTTTTCGTTTTTATTAGTCACACATGCTGTAACTACGACGATATCTGAATTTGTCGTCAATTCAAAGTCTGAACCACCAGTAATTTTACAATATCCGGAGAACAGCTGACCTTGCATCAAATCCATGACTTCACCCCTTACTTTACTTTCATTGATATCAATCAGAGCAATCTCACCAGTTATATCCAGTAGAGAAAATGCAATCGATGTTCCAACGGCTCCACAACCAACAACTGATATTTTGCTGAGATTCTTATACTCAATCTCATTAGAAGCAGCAGGCAAAAATACCGAGGTCATGGTGAGACCAGGAATAAAAGCAGACTGGAAGCAGTTTCGGAAGAATATTTGCTATACACACGTACACCTCGTAAGCTATTTTTGCCATGAAAAGAATCAACTGCTTAAATAATGTCTCGATTTAGGTTAAAATGACAGAATTGGCCAATAACTGATTATAATTGATTTTCAGCATCTAGGTCGTTCGTCGAATGCAGAACATACATAACATATCAGATACATATGTCTTATTTCATTTCTGTTATTACTGACAAAACTAGCTAAAAGATAGACAGACAGACAAAACGTACTTTATTCGCGAATATTAAAGATATGTGACAACAAAATGCAATTGGTACAACAATATGACTAAAGTGCAAACTCTGACACTTAGAAATAAAAAAGTGAATGTTCTCGTGGATCTGCATTATGAGTAACAGTGGTATCATAAAAATGATCCAGTAAACACATTGTTTGTCCACTATTAAAAGTTTCATATCAGTTCATATCAGCTTGATTGTTTGTCATAACTGTGATTATCACGAGAGTAAAAAAGACAAACAGAACTAATTTTAGCAAGCTGTTGATATATAAATGGATGTTACGAGACAACACAAAAAATTTACATGGTTATTGTGTTACACCCGACTAATATACATATTTAAGTGATTACGTCAAAACCATAAAATACTAAATGTTACATATTATGTAGAGTTCAGGAGATAAATATCTTTATGATCATGACTGAGTACCCAGACAATAGAATATAAAATGTATCTAAATAACTGTGCAGCTTCAATCCTTTCTGTATAAGGTCTGTAAGGAATTGTTTGGAGAATACATAATCTTCAAAGATAGGCAACAATGATAGATTACTGATATTTTTCCATAAATGGATTTAGAGTCTCTCGAGTTTGGTGCGAAAGTAAAGAAGAAAATACGTGTATGTTGTATTTCACGACCAGGATGGATTGGTATTGGAGTTTGATTGATCTTTAAATGTCAATCAAGACCGAGGTCGACTGCACACGCTTAGAGTTACATGTGGAGAAATTCGGACACTTCATTTCTACCTGAAGTTTGTGCTGATGATGTTATTCAGGTGAACAGTGAAAGCTCTACGACCAAATCATCCAGCTCAGAGAGCAAAAGTAGATTTCAAATGAACAACACATGTCCATCTCCAGTACAAACCTGCTAAATACAATTATAGGCTTCGTATTACCACATTATATATATATATATATATATATATATATATATATATATATAATGGAGTTTGACCAACAATGGGCAGAAACAGTGTTACATAGGCCTGGAGTAAATTGACCATTAAACTTTAGTTTTTGTGGTTTTCGTAAGCCAGTTATTTCCATCAGTTGCTGAGGGAGATATGACCACTAAACCAATGTACACCCAACTTATAATATTGGGGGATGTAGTAATAATATACCAGTCATACATACCTGCAATCATTCAGACATAAGATATTTTAGATCAAGAGAAAACAAATATCTGGAAATACTGATGAGGTATTATTATAGGTTTTCAAGTTGAACAGAAAATGGTCCAAAGAGAACCTATTTTGTATACGTGTTAACAAAAATAACTATCTATGCTAAAGTCACAACAAAACGCATTATCGATGACAACCTTGGAATGTATATACTTCAGATCAGCCAGTTTTAATGTCTATCCTTCTGGGACTTCATAATGGCGCTTATAAACTCACACCCATAGTTAAGAATCTTGTTTTTACAATAAATAACAAACGGGATCGGTCATATATTTACTGATAATAAATTCTCGATTTACAATTATTGAACGAAAGTATTTCCTTGATATTTTATCAAAACATTACTAAGTTATGTAACTAGGGGGAAATGAATAATTGTTTCATCGTGGAGGTATTCAATTTTTTAATAAGATATACCGACAAATGAATAAAAATTGTTTTTAAAAAGGGCTTTTTGAGAGTTAAACATTTCGTCCTCCGCACTTCCGCCGCATAAGATTGATTTCTTTCTAGAATTAAACAGGACATAAACTCTTAAGTACAATGGGACGATGGAAAAGTTCCTACGCTCACGGTCCTCAAAATGTTTATGAGAACCGCTTTTCGAATTGTAGACTAAATGGTGATTACGAAATAGACGTTGCTGCTTGTCATGATTAAGTAGTATGATGAAAAAATGGAAATATTCTTTTGATCTTTCAAACATTCTTTTTCCAGTTTATTGTTAACAGTTACAAAATATCATCTCGTGATTTGTTTGTATTTGGAAGAATCCTCAAATTACAAGAACATATAATTTTTCTTTTTTTATATCTCTTTCCGGTCAATATTTACTGTTATGACTTTTGCCCTGTTAGTTATCTTGTGACAAAATCGTCAATCCGAATACTGACTTATATGACCTTATTCTTGCGCTAAACTAATGGCACGTCAGAACAACACTAGCAGCCTTGTTTCAACTCTAAATCCTTACTGATACTTCTCGCCTAACCATGCCCGTTGAGTCCAGAGAGCAATCTCAGTTTCCATTGTATGAATAATGTATTTCAGACATACGTAGTTTATATACAAGCGAACCAGACCGAACATGCCATGAAATAAAAAATAACGAATATACAGGATGAAGCCAAAAAGTGGCTGTGAGTGAGAGGTTATAACTAATAGATTGGGAATAACTTACTAATAGTAAATCATATAATAATAGCCAATAGGTCAATTGAAAGCTTATGATAAAAGATATATATATTCTAACAGCTTATAAACAGTTCTCGGAAGTTACTCATAATTTGATTTTCTTCGGATATAACACTTCCATTTTTTGAAGTATTAGGGATAACAAAGATCATAAGCATTTATTCTTATTCGATTAAGATTTCGTTGGATGCTCTGCGACTGCCTTGGCGGTGTTGTACACTTTCTCTTGTTACGTGAGTTATTTTTAGTTGCATAACGCGATTCACTTAATATGTTTTGCAGTGTATCCGGCTTTAAATCACTTCCAGCCTTCCACTCTTGTCTGGTCAGTCGTAGTTGGTTTGGATGTCGCACACATATCTTTTCTCCGACTTTTGTTTCATAAATGACTTTTCCTTTTCTGTCGATTATTGTTCCAATCTTCTAGGTTAGCTTTACTCCGTGGAAATCTCTTGATATTAATGCTTGTCCCACACTGAACTCTCTGGGCAGTGTACCATGTCGCATGTTGCATACTGATCTGAAACGCCTTACAATATCAAAATATCCTAATACTTCTTATCCACTGTTGTCAAAAGATTTTAAATAAGAGGACCAAAACACGCATAGAGAAATCCTGTTTTTTAAACACAGACAATAAACTAGAAAATGAAAATTAACTAAGAAGTTGTTGATTGTGAAAGTTGCGAAAGTTCTGATGTAGTGAACTGTGAATGATTTATAGCAAGAATGAATTATGAATCTGAATTTGTTGCATTGTTTACAGTTCGGTTTGTTATTTGTAGTAAGCCAATTGAAAGAAACCTCATTCGGTTGAACAACGATAATTTATTCACGAAGCTGATCGAAATCGAACATAGAACAGGTTCTTCCATGCATCAATATCATTGTTTCCAAATTATGTATAGAATGTAGAATTCTTTATCTTATACTTTTGTTTAGTATTAAAGTTATAGTTATATCAATGCTGATGATTGATGAATTCGTATGAATTGAATTATGAATTGCGGAACTATTATCCGTATTGTTCTAGAAAAGACATATGAATAAAGTGTACGTTTGTTATCTCTAGTTAACTGACTAATATGTTTAGTTACAAATTTGTGTAATGGAGTATAAAAATTACAAATAATAGACTAACATCTATTTTCTTACGGAGTATATACTACTAAATTTATTGACTATCAACATTTATCTACAAGAATTTATTGTTCTCTAACACAAATAATTTTTTATATAGTTGAAATGATGAGTCAATTGAAGCTAGACCACCATGGAAAACCTGGAAGCACTGGACGGCCGTTTCGTCCTATTGTGGGACTCCTCAGCAGTGCGCATCCACACATGTTATTTATACAATCAGATATATTACTTTTATTAGTAAGACATCATATGCTCACTAGTGACTGGCTCCATGAGGTATTTCCTGGAGTTCTAGTGAGAAGCAGTGACCAGTGTAGTTCAACCACGTCTGTTGGGAGATATCAACTCACTGAAGACACTGGTGAATGGTTGCTCAACTTCGTGGATTGGTTGAAGTTAGATATGAACACCGTTGGATACCTGCCGGCTCAGTGGTCTATCGGTTAAGTGCTCTGGCGCGAGACTGATAGGTCCTGGGTTCGGATCTCGCGAGGCGGGATCGTGGACGCGCACTGTTGAAGAGTCCCACAATACGACGGAACAGCCGTCCAGTGTTTCCAGGTTTTCCATGGTGGTGTAGCTTCAATTGACTCATGATTTCAACTATATAAAAAATTACTAAAATCTCCACAAAAACCCCCTTCTGATAAATAGTAATTGTTCGTTTCAGTTCTCTACTAACAATTAATGAAAGTAAATTCAATACTTATTATTGTAGACATAAGAAATCGAAAAATTGGGATATATGTGTACTGATTTATTATTTATTATTGCCTCAATGATTTATTCAGTTACTTTTAAAAAAATTTCACATATATAATGAAATTCCAGTAATGGTATATGATGATATTTGATAAATAACTTATTCCCCTGTTATAGTGTCCCAATTCTGTCTGCCAACATTACTGAGTTTCCCACTACTTATCTCCCACCTTAAGTACTGAATTCATCATTTGTCAGTTAGGTTAATTTTGATTTCTTTCTGAATGACTTTTATAATCTTAATTCGTATTGTCTTTTTCGAACTCTACAAAAATGTTCAGTATTTTTCTTAATGGTATTGATACAGTATCCAATCTTTGACTGTTATATACTTTGTTAAGTAAATCCAGTTAAGTACAAATAATACAACAATTTCGATCAGAGGCCGATCAGTTTTCATTCAACCAACAAATTCATATTTTTAAATTCACAGAGTATTACGAAGTTTAAACTTAATACAATGCACTGAAAAGGATTGTGACATGGATTATTGTGTATGTTTTTTCTCATAACAGTTAATTTCGTAATTTTCCGATCGCTTGTCTTGATTATGAGTGAAATCTTTACCAATAGCTACGAGTCTACAGATAAAAATTACTGTGCTGAAGTATTAACATTCTAATTAAACTAAACTGTGACTTTTTACATCATTTATCTATTTCCTTAATCCTTTGCTGATGTACTGTGGTTTACATATACAAAGGGTATCTGTACTATATACACGTTTCAAAGGAGTTTAACATTTATACGTAGTTTGTAAAACCTTTTAATAGTGGACAAACAATGTGTTTACTGGGTCATTTTTCTGGTACCACTGTTACTCAGAATGCAGATCGAAGAGAACATTGACTTTATTATTTCTAAATGTCATAGTTTGCAATTTAGTCATATTGTTGTATCAATTGCATTTCGTTATGATCAAATAATACTACCATCCGAAACACAGGTTGATGGAGGATATTTGATCAAAATATCAAAGGTAACGAACTGGCTACCTGAACAAGCACTCTCAATTAACTATTCAGGAACACTCAATACCTAGATAATTTAAGTGAATTCATTTGACTGTGTTATCTTCAATTTGGAGAAACGGTGTATGTACGTCGGACATAATATATAATTTACTAGTGGTCCAAGGAATAAAAATTTATTTACTTTAAATTAAAACTATGCAGTAGTGACTCATTTGAAAATATGTTTGGATTTATTTATTCAGGTCCAGTTGAATTTTATGATATTAAATAAGTATATTCGTAGACTGGTATGATGAAAATGCAAGCAGAACCAAACTAATATGTGGATGCACACTTACTAAAATAAATATTAGGAATCTGCCCACTTTAATAATCAGCATATTCATAGTGATTTAAGGTGCTTGTAATCGATAAACTATTCATATCCTGTCAAAAATTATTTAGGACACTACCTTTCCTAACATTTCACAAGTATTGTATGAAAGAAAAATGTATTACCTACCTAAAAACAAACTAATTTTTCATAACATGTTGTCTCCAAGTGAATATTTTTCCATTTAAACTAACTTTTATGCTGCATTCCCCTTCCTCAACAAAAACTAATTGTTGAAAACGTCTAAATAAGAACTGGGCATGGTCGAAATACCTATAAAGGGTAGTGTGCTTCATTACTTTGATTATTGCCCCAGCAGGGCAGACCGCAAGTCCAGACAGCATATGTTCAAATATTTTTGGAAAATATCCTATTTTCTTCCTCTTTTAGGTTCCTGATTGGACTGATTCATTAAAAAGTTGATGCATTCGTTGTGTTTATGTTTGTGCGCAGGTATTCACTAATATTCACACTGGGAAGCACACAAACACATTAGCAACCTTACTGTTTATTTGCGTGAATCTTATTGATTGCACACATAGCTTTCTGCCAACTAAAAGTGGAACAGAAGCTTCAGTTTATCAGATATCTTTTTGCTATTTTAGTAATTCGGTTATTAAGTCTCGAACGGAAAGAAGAATCTGGTAAGTGAAAAATCTAACGCTTATGTTGTTTAATCTCCGATAATCTACGTTATATTGTTTAGGAACATCTCAACCGTTTTTTTCAAATTAGTCTATGTTTAGAGTTCAATAGTGCCATTAAACAAAATTTAGGATTGCTGTATTTCAGTGCCTTATAATTATTATCTGCTGCTTGAGATTTTTACCGGATGCGTAATGCTTATAAGACTGTGAAGGATGAATATATTAAAGAAGTTACTCTTTTCCACGCATTTTCATTTAAAGAGTCTACAAAATTTGAGACTTTATTGAAGAGGCTTCCTGTCATGAACTTAAACTTAAACTCTCTATTAGTTGGTGATTTAAACATGTTAAGTAATTAATAAATGTATATCATGGAGTTTTCGAATGCAACTTATTTTTAATAACGGTTCACCAGTTACGGCCAGCACTACTGGTTTTTCTGTCGGTATATCTAAGGTCACTGATAGTTCAAGGAGTTAGGTCATCATGAAGGGATTTTAAAATAATTTCCCCAAGTAGTACTGGTAATTAATAATACCAGTAATAAAAGCTTCCTGAAATCTAAAGCTTAACGCTTATGCATTTGATAGTGACCAATTGGAGGACTGTTCTATTTATTTCATGTTTATTTAATCTTCAACAGGTACTTATTTTACTTCGTCTGGATAAACAATACCTTTCCTGTTTACACTAAAGCTGGATGTCAGATAAGTAGTGTCAGGTTGTTGGATAAAAATTAACATATGTGTTGTTACATCAGTCAAATAAATAATAGAATTAGAAAATCAACTATGTCCAGTTTCTATTTTATCATAGTTACCACTTATTGAATGAAATGATGAGGTTTCCACTATTTAAACATACGACAGAATATAGCATCTACATAAAAGTAAAAATGTATATGAGTCTCGATAAACCTAAAAAGCCGGTAATAATTAGCATCAATCATGTATTTCAGTGAATCAAATCTTTTTGTAGCAAATAGTTCTCATCAATCAGCTGTTGAGCCCAGTAATTTATGTTGGTTTGGCTCTCCTAAATTGCCAATAATTTACTTGGTAGATATTATTGAATATTCAGTGAAAACTTTTAATTATTGTTACCAATTACTAAGTAATATGTCTCCAAGAAATCATTTCAATTTTGGAAATAAAAGGGATTTAATGTCCATTATTAACAGTAGAAGGCTAATAAAGATAAGCTGCTGTAAGATAAATGACTGATCGATTGATACATATATCACTATCAAATACTCAACTACTCAAATTGTCATGTTTACTTAGTGAGAAGGATTAGCTGATGTAGAACGAAAGGTTTGTAATTCGTGTTTATTTAAAAATGATCGATCACAATATGCTCACTGGATATGATATACAGATCAAACACCCATTTGTTGTCGACTAGAAAACGTTCTGAAGTCAGTTTTCGTCGATAACATTAGCTACAGAACCATGTAAATTAATGGAGAACTGAAGATCCATTTGTACCAGTGTGAAAGCTTTAGCTGCACTCAATGATAATTTTAAACAGATTATAACCTACATGTCACACGACAACAATATTTATCCACCAAGTTGATATCCAGTGTTCCATAAGAGATTGTTAGCTAATCGTTCAGTTCACCAAACATCTGGTATTTAGTATTATTCTCTCGGAGTAAGAAGAAAATTATTGTTGTTCTTTAGTAAATCACCCTCCATAGAGATAACCAATCCTAAGAATCTTAATTTTATGACCATTTCGGAGACCAATATTACCTGGACAGTCAATGATTTATTTTACTGATAAGTTATAAAAAACTCATTCAACACCAGTTCTCCAAATTTTGTCCGAATGATTTTAATTCTGAAATGACTAATAACAATTCTAATTTCATGAAATATGAAGCCATTTCCTTATACATAAGAGTCCTTAAGATTGCATCAATATGCTTTCTATTATCTTACAAGGGTACACAAGCTGAAGGTTTCCACGAATACTTAGCAACATTCTCTGTAAAGGAGTTTCTAAAATTAATTAGATCACTTATTAAGGCGTTCACTGTATCAGAAGAAAAGAAATTATGTTCAGTTCAACTAGTCCTATAAATAGTAATCTTATGGTGCCCAGTACCGTATCGTCTTCATCAAGTGATACTATTATTTCTTCAACTACTGGTGTTCCAGCTAATTTCAGTAGTTCCACTGGCTCATCAACTGCTCAACCAACCGGAGTTACATATACAAAAGACCATGAAGACATTCAATTTTCAAACACAACTTCTACATGCTTGAATCCCGTTGCAGACATTTGTACCAAAGTTATCAATGAAGTTGAAGCAGCCAATATATTAGATCCAACTAATTCACATCAAGTAAGTTATTATAGGTATAAATATATTATAGCATTTAACCACTATACATGCAATGTTTCTATGGCATAAGTCACACGTGAATTAGTCTACTTTTGAGCAAGATTATACGTTGTAAATTTGTTACAGATCATTGTATCACTGTTTACTTTAAAGGATGGGGATTCTAAACCCTATTATTTATCATTTGGTACAAGATTCCTTAAGCGGATATGTGGTGGATTTACTAAAGGGTATTCAAAAAGTTAAACCAAATGTAAAAATAACTATTGATATTATGGAGTTCAGATAACTAAGATTCTAAATACATTTAATAGTCTCAGGTCCCACATGGATATTCATAACAGGGTTTATCTATCTAGTTATTTTTATCTATGTGTTTATCTCTCATTATCAGTAATAGCTTTGTTAGACGTAATGTTTTGAGTTCAATAGATCAACCGTTCAACAGTTAAAATACTCTTGAATAAAATTACTAGTTAAACGTAAATAGAAATTTCTCATCACTAAACTTCAGTACTTCTCATGTATGTTACAATCGTATGCCATCACCTTCATATCAAGACTGTAAATCAGATCGTCACAGCCGTTAATCAGAGTCTTTAATAACTACATTTTTAAATCTGTAAGAGTAAGATAATGAACTAAAGTTTATAGACCTAATGTCAACAAGTTTCTGTAGTATATGATCGCTATTTAACTACTCATTGTAACGTTAACCAAAAGATAAAAAGGTTACATATCCAGAGACCTCACGTTCTTTAACTGTTCACACTGATAACTGCCTGGATGATTCGTGCTATACCATTGTCAAGTAAAGAGCTAACATTCCCTCCTACGTTGCAGCCATTAAGTATATGATTCCTGATAACTAAATTCCTTACGCTGATATCCGTAGATTAGGCTGTAGTTAGGTTTTCAAGTAACTAGTCCTTTGTTCTAATTGATGAGTCAGAGAATACCAGATGTAACCAGGTCTAAATTTAAATTATATTGGGTTGTTAAAAATCTTATTGCCCATTCTGTTATCGTTCACAATTTAGTTAGAATGGTTCAAGAGAGTCTAAGCACTAATCGTTTGATTGTCCCTTACCTTCCATCAAGTCACGATCCAATACTTAAGCGGAATAAATTGCACATATAAATAAACACCTAATTTCTGTTTTGATTAATTATGAGTATGTTTGTCCGGTCGAAAATTTCTTATTCTATAATTCTGAATGACTAAAATGAGCTTTGTGATCACGACATAACATAGAGTACTACATGACTTCAAACAAATTTCATAAAACAAACTTATAGACGTCCTAAAATTATTTAAAGGCCACCACAAAAGCTCAGCATACTACAAAGGGAGAAAGTATTCCTCCACGTTTAAATGAATGGAATACTAGACTACTTTTAAGTACTCATATGCTTTGTATTCGCGCTAGGCTTATGAATCCCCCATAAACAGTGAAAAATCATACTAGACATAGGTCATTTTTCAGAAACGATGAAAGTATTTGTGGTCAACAAAGTTCTTAACTGAAAGTAAAGCTGAGAAAAAATATACCAATTCCACATGTACCTATCCTACTGATGTAGACGATAGTCATAAGTTTTGAGATTTATTTAACGATAATTAAATATTTGTCTAAAATCTCACCGGCAATTCGAGGAATTTGAGCTGAAAATGATTTTTTAACCATTATTTATCTACTTACCAAAGTATTTTGTGAACACATAGTTTAATTATCAGAGGGATAATTCTTTTAACTACCATTAATCATACTAAAACTGTTTTGCCTCTGGATTTACATAAGTTATCACTTACCTTCGAATGTGAAGAAAGCTGTATTTAATTGAAGAATTTAATTAAAACCACAATTTTAAAAGATTTCTGAATATCTGATTTAGGTTGCCTCATTGGAAGCTGCTGTAGCAGCAGCAGCTGCGGCCTTGGTCGTCTCATCGAAAAATTCTACAATAATATCACCGGTTTCTACGTATGTTGATCCTGTTAACCACACGGCTCACCTATCTGACTTGTCAACAAAAGATGCTAGTTCTAATGTTCATGTACAAGATAAAACAGAAATGAGCTACTCATTTACTTCATCAAGCTCTTCTATAACTCAGAATCACAAAGTTCCATTATTTTCCTTATGTGGAGATTTAAACTTGCCACTGATTACTTCAACTACAATCACATCTAGTGCTTCACCTTCGGTTACTAGTTCAATCATGAATTCCGGAACAGCAGCCGCTTTAGCAGCTAATCTGGTCAATGTTGGGCCGAAACGTCTTCATGTGTCCAATATCCCATTTAGATTCAGAGAGGCAGACCTTCGTCAGCTTTTAGGAGTAAGTTGTACAAAATTTTACATTAAACTTAAAAATAAGGTTATTATAAGTAGTTTTATTTTTCAGTATCATTTGTTAGACTAGAATATACTTCTCACTTGGTCAAGTGTATGCTGGATATAACTAATCCCCTAAATGTCCAAAACTTTTCATGATGTATTAGACTGATAAAGAGGTTATTCCTCATGACAAGTATGCAAGCAAACAAATCGGTAGCTAACCAATACTATCAAACATAAGCCCAATTACATTGACCTATTAACCAATTTTAATTACAGTAAAATTTAAGAATCCAATTTTTCGTGGTCACTTTTTAATATTTATGATTAATTTGAAATGTAACTGAAGAGAACAAATTTAGTCACGCATCTTCCTTTATTTTCCTTTCTTTTGACCACTTATAGCCATTTGGTACAATATTGGATGTAGAAATTATTTTCAATGAACGTGGTTCCAAGGTATATTTTATCATTTTTAATTTTAGCAGTATTTATTAGTTATTCTGAAGACATCATCTGCATTGAATAATATTTTCGAGAGATAATAAAACGTTTAATTAAGTGACTTTTAGTGTGATGCTTTTTTATTTAAAGTCCTGGTGAAATCTCCACATATGCATCAATGATTGCAATAGTCTGTATCCTCTCGCACTAGTCATGTTGAAAGAAGTAGTAATCTTCACGATCACTATTGGTAGTAACTGACATTTGCGGGTTTTGTTTCTGCAAATACTTTTTGAAAGTTTTTGGTTAATTGAAATTCCAAGGATCAAGAAGTATTATCCAAAGTGAAAAATCACTGACAATAGAAATTTAGATCAGAAATAGGAAAAAACTAAATTGCTGAGTCTATTGCATATTATATTCCTTATTTTCTATGATTACTATTGAGAACGCATCCCCAACTTCTGTTAGGATTAAGACCATATTTTATAATTTTTTATGGAGGTATTTAATGCTCGAACAGCCGATTTTAACTTTAACTACCATAGGATTTCAGTCGATAAAATAAAGTCGAAACTAAAGTTTTAATTCTAAGTGGACAGATAAGATTGTTGTTTAGTACCCACCTCACATTGATATTTATCTCCTGGCATTCTGGGGACCATGAATCAGTTAACCTTGATGAATACTTAAGAGATTAATTTTGTGAGTTTTACGTCCAGTACTGAGTAGGTAATGCTTACTTATTCCATGTTAAACTTTAACAGATTAACTCTAAAGTCGGTCATTAGAGTTATTTAATAAGATTGGTCAAGGTATAGGAATCGTAGTAATTTTCCTCCTATTTATATCATTATTGGACAGTTTAGTTCAGATTTCATTATTTCGCTCGTTTTTTGTTCCAGGGGCTTCTTTCAAACTTTGATTTTCTTTCGTAAGCCTTATATCTAAACAAGTACCCTCCTCTCTATTCATTATGTTTGTTGATAGGGTTTTGGTTTCGTCACATTCGCAACGGGGGAAGAAGCTGATCATGCAAGAGAAAATCTAAATGGCACAGTAGTTGAAGGTAGAAAAATTGAGGTAGGATCCTACTGTGATATTGTAAAATGATATACTTTCGATTATCGAGGCAAAAAAGAAAAAAAACATTGTTTAAACATCCCACTCTATGCGATATTTGTTTACTTAAATTGAGGTTACTGGCACAGTAAATCTCCACTTATTTATGAAAAGGATTTGTGGAAGACATATTTACAAAGAAAATCATGACCTCAACTAACTGAGTCACACTTTCTGTATTTCACTTTCAGTCCATCATACTAACCACATACACAATTATTTCTATGACCTTTGATGCTTGTTTGTTTGTTAGTGGAGGGTACATAAAAAAAATCAATTTAGTTAATGTAGTGTATATGTGAAATAAATGAATGTGTTGACATGTTCCAATTCGTATTGATGTATTTTCAAAAGAGTGTAAAACTCTATGCTACATTAAAACTGTGTTCATTTGTTTGATTTATTACAACCTATTGAAATTCGCCTCACTGAATCAATATTTGTATAAAGCATCGACTTGGTACTTTCTATGATGGAAAATTGTATCTTTGATAGGGTAAAATCTTCAGATTAGACAAAACGCTTCTGGGAATTAAAATACTGTATATCTTTTAACATTACATACTGTTTAAAACTATCCGTTTACTGCCAATAGTCAAGTAGTTATTAACCAACAGATGGAACTTTTTCTAATGAACTTGAGGTTGTTTCACTACTTCGAGTTAGTTTCCATATGTTTGAAAGTAGAAAATAACGGACCATTGCTTTTTCATTTTTTAGAGGTTTTCATCAGTTTTAATCTATAACCCATGTTCATTAAAAATCTGTAATCTATAAACTGATACAAACACTTTAGGTTGAAAAATCATCGGATCAAATTGTAATAACTGATAGTTTTGCTTGAGTGATTTGTTATATAGGAAAACATATTCTTAGTGTCATCTACATTAATGTGATGATCAAGCGTAAAGTAGAGTTGAGAGGCTGAGTTGCAGGCCAGCCATTGGTGAGTGTTCAGGGATTTATCTAATCCCATTTTGATACAACTCTGGATACCCTAAAATACTGTAAATTATTGAAATTCACCACCCGCCTATGTCAACTTGTTATTTAATCCCCTTAATGTTGTGTTATCCTAAGCGTGGAATTAAAACTCATTTTAGAATTAACTTATTGACTGTTAACCGATTATGTTTTTAAAAAAAATTAAAAATTAATGTTTCAAAAATTCCAGTTGACATGCCGACTCCACTTTTCAGTCACTATTTGTGAAATTCCTTAAAGAACATTATGTGCTCATTTGAAGACCCCTTAGACCAATATACTAATACTTAAACAAACTTTGTCATACAGTCAACCTACTTAATGGACAGTGGGATATTAGAAAGCATTCAGCGACTTGGTAACTTCTCAACAGAATTAATCTCTTAAAAGCAACGTTTGATTAGTCTTTGATGAACAACATGACTGAAAATGAATCACTTCAAAAGCCGTTGTGCTATGGAAAAACCCTTTGGAAATTATTATCGAAATGAGATCCATACAATTCATATACTCTAAGCTAGTGGTGAAAATTAGTTGGCTTCTCCAGTTCATAAGATTCATGTTATGACTCACTGTCTAAAACTGTTATTTGCACTTAATAGTGTGGTGACATGACTTTAATTGTGATCTTTGAAAATAACACGATAATCGTTTGGCCAGATTTCAATGTTTTAGGTGAGAATACTAAATGTCAAATTACAGTGTATATTTTAGATTGATTTTAAAATGATTTTCCACCAAAAGAGTTAGAAAATTTCTAATCAAGATATCATGTGTTCATACTCTGATAACACATCTTGTTAATTGGTGATAGTCGTTTGTTTAAGTTAACCAACTACACCTCTTAAATGAAGCATCAGAAAGCAAAATAGGCATCATGATGAAACATTCCTACACTTTAATATTTAGA
Source organism: Schistosoma mansoni (assembly GCF_000237925.1). Lineage (NCBI taxonomy): Eukaryota > Metazoa > Platyhelminthes > Trematoda > Strigeidida > Schistosomatidae > Schistosoma > Schistosoma mansoni. Next base: position 15,395,159 of record NC_031502.1, on the reverse strand, counting down.
TCTTGCATCATGAATCAAGTAAAATGATGACATAGTGGAGAATGAATAACAAAATATTTGAAATATATCATAAACTTTGTATTATTTTCATAGTAATTTTAATTTTTGATAATTCTTCTATGTGCAAAACGATCTGTTTCTAGTATGCTGAAATTCGCTTTCGTTCACTAACATCACCGGTCCAATACCCATAAGACGACATACTGGTAAACAACACTGTATGTTATCAGTCAATGAACATAAGCTTTTTCAGTATTTGAATGCCCAATTCTGTGTGCAAAGCCTATGTCACTTAGTCAAATATTTGTTGATTCATTTGTGAATGTGTTTGTGTGTATGGTAATGCACTAAACACAAGTGCATATAGAGTGAAACTACTCACTACGTAAGCATGTTAAAACCATAATTACAACAGATTAATGTATAACGATAACTTAGAGCTTGAAGTGGGTAACTTCATGAATCACAGTTATATCTCAATCTTTTTGATAATTTGAAAAGTAAACTTGATTGTAGTTTGAATCATCTTTGATTTGTGATGCTTAAGTTACATACTGATGTACATTATCAATTCTTTTTCTGTGGTATAATCTTGATAAAAGTTCTGTAAATTAATGAAAAAAGTAATCAGCTAGTAAGTTATCTGTATGGCAGCTTTAAAATTTGATTTTTTAACATATAACTTTAGGGCATTTTAGTTTTTCCCTTTCGAGTGACTGTAGATTTTTTGGCATACATGGACAATATATATATATTGAAGCTCCTGTTATCGAATGAAACCCTTCAGCTTAAAGTTAATCCATGTTTCACGTTTAGAGTTTTTCCGACACCTATTTGACACGCATGACTTTTGAGGCACGTCATTTGTTCATAGGAAAGCGATTTAATCAGGTTCGCATGTGTAATTAATTATCTGTTTCTATGTTGATAAAGTGTTTTTTTAATGCTGATACGTGTAACATTTGATAGACTGATCAGTTGATGCATGTAATGCTTCATTACCTTAAATTTAGTGTACTATGGTTGAGAAAATCAGCTTCAACCAGGTTAAGGGGAGTTCAGGAGTTATGTGGTTAGGCTACCAATAATATGAAAGTATTTGATGTGTTTAAGTCCAGTGATGGACACAACTTCATATTACTAACTAAAGTACTGGTTAATTATGTCTTTCAATCAGGAGGCTTACATGAAATCTTTCTAATTTGAGACTGATTATGCGAATTGTGGGGGAAACCGGAAACCTTATCTGGCCTAGTTATCTTCATCTCTTTTAACGAAAAACATAGTGTCTTTCTTTTTATCTAATAAAGGATAGTTGAGTAAGTTATGAAGTCATTTTTGCTGTTTGGTTATGATCTATAAGCTTTATAAAGTTACAATTTACATCGTATAGGATATTATTGTCACTGGTATATGTTATACAATGGATTATGAATATGGTTTTATGTAGATATCTAAAAAGCATTAAGCGATTGTCGATAATTTTCAGGTAGGATCAGCAGAGAGGTTAGTGAACCATGAATTATTTTCACACGTTGGCATTTGTATTCAATTTCCAATTTAACTAAGATGAAGATACACTATCCTTAAGGAACACTGGCATTATCCTATTGCTTACTTCGAAAGTTAGTCATTCAGCAAAGTATAGAAGATTTTCAACTTTCAGTTTGATACAACAGATGAACACTCCTTGGTCACTTCACTCACAAAGCTGTACTTCGTTACTGTTGATAATGGAACTAATAAAACTCAGGTACACTTAGCAAAATACTGCTGGTGACAATTCAGGTTTTATATTGAAATAAAAAGAGTAGAGACAAACTGAAATTCTTAACCATCTGTTTTGTTTTCAGATGTCCATCGAATAAAATTGATGCTCAATGAATTATTTATAGCTTATTACTTATATTTTGTAAATTTTCACCCTAAAATAAATTTTAAAACAAATTTCTGCTACTCATTTTAAAAGACAGCTGAAAGGTGCCTTAGATATGAGTTTTATGTTTGTTAAGATTCATTAAATAGGTATATTCGAAGTCTTGTACAAGCCTATTATGTAACTAATTCAAGTTCTACCACGTAATAACTTAACGTCGAGATGTTTAGATAGATGCAAGTCCGATTTACAAGTGATAAGAAATACAAATTGATTGACAATTATCAACTTCATCTGTTATACAATTTTATTTTGTCCTAGATTCATCGGCAAAGTCTTTGCGGTTTGTATTTATTTACGCTGAACATTTCAAAACGGTTACTTTAGCTTGTTTTACATTGGATTGGTAATTACTTTCATTACTGTTTCAATTGCTTATTGGTATCTACATAGTGGTTAGATACACTGATGTTTGTACTAAAAATCTGAACCTTTGTGTTTGCATGTCTATCCATTTTCTTACTAGATTAATAATGCTACTGCACGGGTCCATACATTTTTTAAAATCTTTGAGTAATACTTATTGGAGTTTGGTTCTCCTCGAAATTTGATCACAATTATTGTTTCATGAGAGTTTTGGGAAACAACTATACCGCCTATTTATTATGTTTCTTTTGGGCAAAAACAGTGGTACATCATTACAAATGTCAACATAACCACTCGTGTGGTAGATAATAAGACTATTTCAACAGTTTCATGTCTTTTTAAGTGCATGTTAATCGTGTACATCGTTTGCAAAGGTTCAAATATATTGCTTTCTCATTGAAATCTTACGTAATATAAGAAAGATCACTCCATTAATTTTATTGGAACGACCCAGTTACTAATAATGATTAGCCATGCTAGAAAGCTTTTTTAAAATCACATTATTAGCTATGGATAAGGAAACAAAAGTCGATCAACACAGTGATTAGATTACCAGCATTTAATTTATAAATCTGACTGGTGTCTATCTATTAAATATGTTGCATAATTACATGTTGATTATATTCACTGAGTATATCAAGTCTGTAATCTTCAGTATTATGAATAATTGTAGAATCTACTAAGTTAGTGGCTTTTTAAGATGAACAAAATTATGAAATTCATCTGTTACTTTTAATGATACGATATCCACTTTGTCGAATAATTTGTTTATCAAGCTTTCACTGTCATTAAACAAAGGATTACTAGTGTAAACATAAAAAGTGAGATCTATCTGTTGAGTTCTCAGATCAGGTATATCAATCAGATTGTTTGGCGTGAACATTACTCATTACAACTTAATATCATAATGTATTGTCTTTGGTGCCTGAACGTTAATGATAGCCTGTAAAGAGTGTAATACTTTGGTAATCAATATGAAAGCACATGTGAAAACGTTTTAGTTTAAAATTTGAGCTTACACCCTTCTTTACAATGGTCAGTTGTCATAACTAAGTTAGATTCTTGCTTTTAATTATTAGCGACAACCTATGCGAGTACAATGCCAAACGATTAGCTTCAGTTTCTGAGGAAGGGTGAATTTCACTAGAATTTTAGATACACTATATCAGTGAACGTCATAAGGTTCAAAGACTGAGGTTAAAGCCTTCATTTAACTCACTCTAATTATGCTATACAAATACGTGAATTTTTACTGCCCACTGTCTAAGGAAGAGAGAAACTTCAAAGTATATTAATGAATTGCTTTCCTATGGGGGAACTTGATTCAATGTAAACTAAGTATTGAACAACTTCCACAAACTCTCACTTACAATGTTTGGTCAGTTTCGAAAGGAGATCCTCGAAGTTCTATTGAGAAGCCGTGACCGATGAAGTTTATGCGTGCCGATCGTGGGACAGATAACACCAATGGCAATTTATGGTGTTAGCATAACACCACGTGTCGACTAAAGTCAAAAATGTAAGCCACTGAGTACCAACTCATTGGTTGGAAGGGTAATTACCCATGTGATGATTGAGAGTACTGGATCTGATTCTTCTAAAAACAGTTGTCCAGTGTTGTCTAGTTTTTATTGGTTGTTTGGACATAATCAATCCATTTTGTGCACCACCAAACGAATAATATTTATAAAATTTTTATACGACTAATAATATTTCTGGGCTGTATTCGCGAACAAAAATAGAAGTAAATCCACTCTCCTTTTACTCATCCATTTCCCCATTTCTCGAAAAATTTCACTGCTGCATTTGACTGGTCCGTTTATCATCACTTGTGAAACATTAAGTTACTCGACGTTTTTACCTTCTCTGGGAATGTTATTTGATTTTTTCAATAAGAAATAGAGTTAGTTCATAAACACTTCATAATGCTTGTATTTCAAAACATTTTTATTTATTAATGTCATTAATTTCAATTTTTGTCGCCTAAGAATATACTAAAATCGATATTGAACATTTCATTGTAATATTTTTTCTGATTTAAACCCAAACTAACCTAAGTACCATCTGGTTGTTCTTTTATTTTAGCAGCAACAACGCTTCGAGGTATCAGAGCGCTTGTACCAAGTACGTCTTCGACAGCTGCGATAGCTGCGGCTGCTGCTGCGTTGCGTGGTGCAGCAGGTATTACGTGTGGATTACCAGTAGTTTCAATGCCAACACCCAGCAACCTAGCATCTATGGTTGTCGGTTCAGGACTTGGTGGACTATTACAAAATCAAGCTTGTTTTGCAGCCACCAACCCAACACTTACAAATATAGCTGCTATGCCTGCTGGTAATACTTTTAATGCGAACCAAGCTTTATTAGCAGCTGCAGTGGCAAGTGCTTCAGGAACACCGGTAAATTACAATCCTGCAGCTGCAGCTGCATTTTGTTTAGCTGGAGCTGACCCAAACACCGCAGCTTTACTTGCTAGTTATGCCGCTGCAGCGTTTGGAGGGATTGGAAGTCCAAGTCCTGGATGCCTTGGGACCAATAATGGGCCCGTTAGTGGAACTACACCATCAACCGCCATCCAAAATTTTGGATCACCGTCTCAAGCACCCGGTTTGACAAATTCTTTGGCTGCTATGGCAATGTTCCCCCAGACGGGAACTCTTTTAGGACCGAATGGTCATACACCACTGGTAAGCAATCTATCCCTTATTGTAGTAATAGTGGTTCAGACAAGCGCCAAGTAAAATAATATGACACTAGTCAACATAATTTCACTTAAAATAGTGTACAGTCTGGTGTTTATACAACTAGTTATGTGTTATTTTTATTAATTCAAGCTCGCTATGAGACGATATATATTTGTGTCCTGACTGATTCAGTTATATATTTATATCTCTGGTTTGTTTGTTATCTGCCGAGTACCTGAGAATATAAAATCTTGTAATCTTGGAAATGGGTGATTACTCAGACAATTCTCGACGAGGACCATAATGTTATGTAAAAGTATTGATTAATGCACTAATATTGGTTAAAAATGTTCCAATTATGTCCAATATGATGTTACCATAAGCACTCAGTATGAACCTAGTAAGCGCGTTAAAATATTTGTAAATCTGAAATGCTGGTTAATTCAGCCAATACTATCTCTTGATCATAGAATGTTAGGTTACTCTAATAAAACTAAATCACATTGGATACCTGCAAAAGTTCTGACTTTTGTGAACAAAAAGTTCAAAAGATGCTTCGTCACGAGCCGAAATCATCAGGGTAACTACTACTTAGTACAATATATTCTACTACTATTTTATCTAAAGAAGTTTCATCGATGAACACCCAAAGCTTTCTCGAAGAGGAAATCGATTATCCTGAATTCTGATGACGAGTGCTTTATGATTAAGACGTTAAACTCTAGCAGTCAGAATAAATTGAAATTTTCATCAACTGGTAATATTTAGTAAGCTGTTTCTAACTCAGTCTATTGATATTTTTACTCACACACCTGTGTTGAATAGACTTGAGGATTTATGAAGTAATATCATTTTTGAGTAAACTTTTTAATAAGTAGAGATTTTCGGAGTTTCGAAAATGTGACTGACTGATTTAGTGGTGGTCACAAAACTAAAACATTCTACTATATATACGTAGTCGTTAGGAGCTTGAACTATAATATAATATATATCCACTAACTATTTTCTATTCCTGTTCTTCAAACAACACCGGTTGTTGATAAAAGTTAAATTTATATTATACCGCAAAAGAGGAAACTCTAAATTTTCATTAGTGGATATTTTATTTCTATTTTTGATTGATGAACTGAGAATCTTATGTATGTCTCTCCATCACTTTGATAGGTTCAGTGGTTTGATCCTAGTTCAAATATGGGTGTTGAACTAGAGTTACAGCATCGTATTCAACAACAGCAGCAACAGATTCAAGCAAATCAAAGGGCTCTAGCAGCGGCGGTAGCTGCTGGGTTTACTCCTGTAAGTCTTCCTGCCACGAATACGATTGAAAACTTGACGGGGTCGATTTCAGGGAATCCAGTTGGATTGTGTGGAGCCTTTTCACCTTCTCAAGCAGCTGCAGCTGTAGCTGCAAATATGTTGAGGGCTTTCTCAAATTCAACGAATTCATTTAATGCTACTAATTTAACGTCCAACAGATCTGTCACTAGCAACTCAAATGTACTTGTTAGTTCAGCTTCCGGTTCTCAGAATGCTAATGCTGTACAAATTCAGGCAAATGGTGCTCATACCTCAATTTCTGCTAGTCAAGTCTCAGTCAGTGGGTCAAATACACCAGGGGTAGTCCAAGCCTCACTTTCTGGAACAAATCAACCTGCAATGGCTGCTGCAGCTGCGGCAGCTGCAGCTGTAGCTTCTCAACATTTTCCCACACAAACATCAGTTAGTCCAACAGTGATGTCGTAAGTTTATGGTTTCAAATCAGGTGTTCGTTATACTGTTTAAATGCCTTATTATGCAGATTTCTAATTAAAACTGATTTGAAAGGCTTTGGTTCGAAGTTTATTGGTTTATCTATATATTCTCCAATACCAGCAATATGAGGTATATTGCTTTGTCAACAAATTGTAATCTTTAAATTCAGTTAGATCGGCTGCATCTAACCAAAAGAAACGATAAAAGTTGATGCTTTGTGGTTGTTAACTAAACTGGTTTGCGAAAATAAGTTGTTTGATCGTAAACCTAACTGCCATCATTTATCATTTGCAAATACAATATAGTAAAAATATTAAACCAATTCTCGATATTCAACTAAAAAGTGATACTGATATCTTTCAATGTCACACACTTTCCTGTTGATTTTTGACAAAATAGGAACTTTTTAAACAGTGAAATTATTTGCTGACACAATTCATTGTCAGCTATACATCCCAATCAGTAGAAAATTGGATTTCAGACGGTTCGTGACTAAATACAACCCGCCTCTTCAGAGAAAATAAATAACCGACTTCGGTTAATCATTTACTCCGAAAAAGTGGGTGACATTAAGTTACGAAACGTCAGAAATACAATCTTCTACTGATTGGGATATAACAAAAAATATATTTATTATTAAAAGGATTCGCTTAGAAATAATAGAAAACTTACTCTTCCCAAGAAATTCAAATATCGACTGGTGGGAGTTTTTTTAGTAATAACAATCAATAATAAATATTTAATGCTGCTGTGTTTAATGAACCTACTTGATGACTGGTTAGTGGATTATATACTCCCTCATAATCTTTAAATTACCTAAGTTGTTAAGCATACAAGTTAACGTCTCAATGGTTCTGTGTAATTTCGTCTAACCTCTTCTAATGAAGTATCTTTAAAATAAAAAATTATGTGATGTAATAATATGTTGTAATAATTTCTATTTCAGTTATTTACCGGATTTAAATCCAGCAGCGGCCGCAGCAGCTAGTATGGACCCTTATCTAAACAGACTTGCAGCGGGCTATGCAATAAATAATGCAGTGGTCACTACACCTGCAATATATCGAACTAACTCAAGCTATCAACGTTTCTCTCCTTATTAAAATCGAATGTACTTCCATCAGCCTTTCTTCGTTTTCGTTATATAGCTAGCCCTATTAGGCGGAATGCACTTCTGTTAATATTGATTATCAGTTGTAAAGCTCATTTTATGCAGTTATAATCATCTGCTCGTGTTTATTTGCCCTTATTTATTTCCTGTTAGTTTTGGTGTGCATTTCTCGTCCGAAGAAGTTGATTCCACGCATAAATAGGATAGATTGACGTGCTTACAAAAAGCAGTAATTTATTCTCCCTTTGAGATTGGGAGTCATTTTTTATTACCTACCGTGAGTGATTGACATTATTAGGTTATGCTGAATACCTAGAATGTGTGGAAAGGAAGGCACATATGAAAAATCAAAGTATATCGGAGGCAATTTCTTGTGAATGTAATATATGAAATGCACAAAGCAACACCTGTTGCTTGTCTGTCCATTCAGTTTGCTTGCATATCTTACTGTTGAGAGTTGATGACTTCCAGCTAAACGAAAATCAGACATTTCAGGTACTTTTTGTTTAGTGTTAAGTACGTCTTTGTGTTTGGTGCATGCACTCCAATTTTGAAATGTGACTGATTATTGCTACTGCTGCCACTTTCTGCTACTTCTGGTACTGTTTGTGTATATCACTTTACAAGTATGTGCTTATGTATGTCTACTTATGTTTTTGTACATAACATTTACATTCTGTTTTTGATGATGATAATGATGGTACGGATTTTAGTTTCTTCCGTTATCTCTTAAAATTCTAGTAATTTGCATTTAAAAACATGCACATGCCTGGTGGGATAAAATTAACTTTCCTATCTCTTATTCTCTTCATATTCTAACAACTACCTATTTCTATTCTTATTTCTGCTGAAATAATCAAGTACGCTGAATGCCTAAACATTTACTAATGATGCCTTGTTTTATATCCTTTCTGCAAAAAATAAATAGGGTAACATTTTCTCCAAGTAAGGCAAAGTTGTGTATACGTCTATTTTGTTTTGATTGAAATGAGCTGAGTGAAATATAGGTTTCTTCTGCTCCATTTATTCGTTCGTTAGTTGGTTTGTTGATCTGTTTGCTTTTGTCAAACTTAACTAGTAATTTTGGTAGTATTATGATATTTATATGCTACTTATAATCAAGCATGTGATATGTTTTAACCAGTAACCATATAATGTTAAACCAACAAATATCTTTGTAGCATTTTTAGTCTCGTATTGTCATACATACGCGTTTTTGAAGTCTATCTATCAGTTCACTTGACGTATATGAAAGTTTGTTGCCACTTTTCTTTACTCTGTTGAGAAACATCATTCTTATTTGAATGGTCTGTTTTATATTTACTTTGAAGGTATAATCTATAATATTTTCTGATCGGAATTTCATTATTATTTGTATTCTTTGACTACTATTATGCTGTATCCATGTTCTATGCTACAAATTACTTCATACATTTTATTTCCCTCAAAATCATCATTTATTAATGACTGAAACATTTCTTTATGACTGCAATTTTTTTACTTTTGAAATGAGTTGTGATTACCTCATTGTCCAAGTCTTTTCCTTTTGGTTTCTACATCTATTTATCTTCATTTCAGTAAACAAAAATGAAATAAAACTTGATTCACTTATCCAGCGTTGTTATTCCGAATTAAGTTGGTACAGGCTTATACATGATATCGGTTGATAATTTATAGAGATTACACAAGCTTCGGTACATAAGTTAGATTTGCCAAATATATAAGAATTGTAAAACTCAATAGTTTGAATTTTAACATCAAGGCTGCACCAGATCAATTCTAGTAGTACTGAAAGGAAATCTTGTTTGATTCTCAGTGACAGGTTCGAATAATGAAAGGATTTCATGTAAACAGCTACTGTGTATTCGTATATTTTAGGAAGTGACACCGACATAGTAGTTAATATGTCAATAAGCATTTGATTAAGTCACCTTACTGGTTATTTGTAAAAGTAGATAGAATGCACTCACTTACAATATCATACATATTGTGAAAGTCCATAAACAACTCATTTCTTGAGACAATCTAATGAACGAAATGGAAATAATTGCAAACAAATTACAAGTAACAGAGAACTACAACACGCTACTTGAGGAATTCCATTTGATATCAAATGAGAACGACATATTTATCATATTACTCATTTTGTGCTATTTAAATGGTTTTTATGGCACATGTTGAACAGTGATTGCGTATATAATTGTTCCTAGGATCACAAATAGAAGGTTCCAGATTGTTATTATTAGACTGTGAATATGAATAGCTTGTTATTACATTAGGTTGACAGAGATGCTGTTAAGTGAACGACGAAATGTATTTATTTTTTTAGGTTGTTTTTTGTGGCCTATATATTCCTCAGGAGTCGTTCAATACAGATTTTATGTAATCTGCAAAAACGAATGGCTAAGAGAGGTGAATCTGCATTGACCACATGACATACAGTGACCATACTTATATAATTAAAAGTGATTAATATGATAAAATAAGTGATTCAGTCGTTCAGTAGTTACTATTAGTTTTCGGTTTGTACAATTCCAACTATGACTGTAAAATAATTGCAAACTTCAACCGGTTTTAGACGAGAAACTCAATAATTCTAGATACTACTTGATGAGTAGTCATTTAGTTCTGTCCTAATGTATGTTAGTCCTATTACTATATAGTAGGGTAATAAGACCCGAAATCACTCAAGAAACAGGAGCAAAGGTGAGCTTTGTTATTAAGTTCTAGATAATAAAAAAACTATTTTCACTGAGTTCTGCAGATTACTTTTTGTGAGCAACAAGGAAGGTGAACTAAAACGATGATTTACTCAGCCAGGTGGCTACATAACAAACTTTATTGATGATTCTATATTACTTATAAAGACTAACCAACATGAGGTTAGTTAATGCGTAGCAAATGATCTATGCGAGAATATCACTTTCACAACAGTTCGGTTCAGACTTAAGTAATTGAATGGTAACGTATTCAGCAGTGACGCCAAATAATGCGAACTAGAATTTTTTTGTTAACATCATTTGGTTTAAGACGAGATATCCAATGAACATCAGTTCCAACATAATACCGAATTCACATGACGGAGAACACTACAAGATCATGCATGGAGAGCAGCTGACAGATACATTCCAAGTGGAGATCAGTGTCAGACAAAGCTTCTTACTCTATCCCTCTCTCTTTCTTCTGATAGTTGACTGGATTATGAAGACCTACACATCTCACGGGAAGCACGGAATATCATGGATAGCTTAGATACAGCTAGAAGATCTGGACCTCTCAGATGACCTAGCTCTTCTATCCCATACACATCAACAAATCCAGGTGAAGACAGCCAGTATGACATCAGTAGGTCTCAATATATATAAGGGAAAATGCGAGATCCTGTAATACGAAGTGTAATATACAGTGAGCACCAGGGAACTCAAACTTGATAGAGAAGCTCAGGAAGAGGTGGAAATTTTTACGTACATGGACAGCATCGTCGATGTAAAGGCATGAATTGCTAAAGCAAAGGAAACATTCCTACAGTCGAAGAACATATGGAACTCCAAACAACTGTCAGACAACATGAATGTCAGAATCTACAGTGAGAACGTCAAGATATTTCTATTGTACGGATCTGAAACTCAGAAAACGACCACGACCATCATCACAGTAAACAAGTACTTATAAAGAATTGTCTGCGTGAGACACTCAATATCTGTTGGTTGGATACCATCAGCAATAACTCACTATGGGAGAGAAAAAGCAACTTCCAGTTGAAGAAGAAATCAATAAAGGATGCTGGAGGTGGATAGAATATACATTGACGAAATAATCAAACTGCATCATGAGCAAGCCCTGACCTGTAATTCCAAAGGGAAAGGGAGACGTGGCAGACCAAAGAATAAATTTCCACAGGGATTGGAGTCAGACACCAAAGGAATGAGTAGCACTTGAAAACATCTGGGAGGGATATCCTATGACAGAGTTGATTGGAGAATCCTGATCGGTGGCCTATGCTTTCAAGAACATTAACAGGCATAAGTAAATAACTGTAAGTTTCAAAATTTCTAACTCTAAGTTGAAGGCTTATTATGATTATCTTGAGTCATTCAACAACTAAAACACTGCCTTGAAAATCCCAGATATGCTAGACCATTTTTGATGACTGCTTTCTTAGTAACTCACAACATTTTTCAGTGCAGTAAAGTATTGTCTCTTAAGTTTTGCCTTCATTCATAAAATAATACGGTATCCACAATAAGTATAAATCAAAATATTAACATTAACAGACTTTACAGAAGTCGTCAACCAAAAAGCATTAGAGAGAATGGCAGTTAAGTTAATATCGCACAAAAAGAGCGGCGTTGCAATTTTGAACGAAACCTTTTTCGATTAACAATGTAAGATGAGCAAAGTGGATGAGTGAGTGCCCAGTGCTACGCATCCTTGCAACCGCTAGCCGGCTTATGTCAAACACTTCTCAACATATAGATAGATTTGAGCTTCTTCATTTCTGACTTCTGATTTGACTGGGTCGGTATACTTGGATTAGAGAGATGTTACGTGTAAAATTGTTGTCAAACTATCAATACCTGTGGCATCTTTGAACTCAGCTGTTTGGCTGTATTCTACTCAGTCTACTGAAGAGACATTGCCTGTTCTCTCAGAAGATAAATTGTAATGGAGACTGGCCAGGAATATTATTTGGCAGAATCTGAAGTTCAGTGATAAAAAATCATTTGAACTTTATAAAATTGTTTGCGGACTTTAAATACCAGGCAATATTTTGTTGTAACTTTCTGATATTGCATGAAGTTTCACTTGTCTCGTCTCTATAACTACGTTTTTCTTTCGCTGGAAATTGTTTTCATCATCTAGGCAGGCAACTATGGTTCTCTTATTCGACTGTTCGTCATCATCCCTGGCAAGCTCGTAATTAAGAGTTAACATCAGTCAAGCTAAACTTATTCCTATACTCTGTACATAGGCGAATGAAAGTTGAAAGCTGGTGGTCCACGTCTCTTGAAAACATTTTTAGCTTTTACAACGATACCATACAAAAGACCTTTACAACTTCACAAAATTCAAACTGAGGCTCGCATCCGTCTCAATCTTTCCGACTAAACCAAACAACCGTCTGAAGAAAGAGAAATAAAAGTTATTTTAGCAGAGTGAAGAACTTAGACTTAAGAGGTCTTTGCACTGATAACGTTTGAAATTAAACGGTAACAGTGCAGAATATCATCAAACAGAACCAGTCACCTGTAACGCTGATGGTGATAGCTCAGTAAAATGAGACAAGGCATTTTGTGTATCTCGTAAATTCGATTTTATCATCACCTCTGTACGATGATTCACATTGGAGGTAAATGGAAGTGAAGAGTGATCACATGGATTTCAATAAGTTAGAACATAATGGCAGTTGCATTGTGCTTCAAGCCAGGAACAGCTTGTTTAAGCTATTTGTGTAATCATCTGCGTACTATGGGGGAATGGATATGTGAACTAATGAGATGTCGGCTGAAATGTGAGTCATAAGATATCACATTATACGCAGTACACCGTACTCTAAGAGCAACGCATTCGCCCCAATCAAACTGCAGTTGTGGCCAGTTAGGCAGATAGATTTTAAAGTAGTGGATTCTAACTCACAACCGTGTAGGTTCTTTAACTATGTGTGATTTAAAATCGTTAAAACAATCACTACTAATCAAAAATGGACTAACAGAAAGTGGCTATGCGGAGTCAACAACAAATCCGTCCACCCACAACCTTCTAGAGTTCTAACTATCCTCAAACCTTGCAGAGCATCGTATTGCTGTAATCTGATAGACTCTCAACACCCCTCACGCGTCATCGCAGTATTTTACATTTACGAAGACAATATCAACCATATCCGTTAACTCAGCTCTATGTAGAAGTAACCTCACAGTCTTCATGTTCAATATCACTGGTGCTATGCCCTACCATCCTGATAAACAAAATCAGATAGGTATGGGTCACATACCTAACGCATACGTTTGTCAGGGTCACAGGCGATATCAAACTCTTTTTGCTTTACAACGACTATAAAGCTAATCTGTTGACTGTGATGAATAGATGAACTATCACCCTTGGTTTTGAGGAAACAATAGATGTATTCTCAGAAGCTTTCAATAGATTCTGTCATACTTGTCTTGTCAATAAGCTCAATCTGATAGGCGTTCACCAGTGATGGGCTGAATAATGTCACATCTAAATAGAGGGCTGTTTATGATCAGAGCATATTCCTCACTTTCACAGGCTACAGGATGCCTTAGCAGGATCCTCATGGTTTCATACTAAAACTTTTCTCTTTTTAATTTGTATGGATGAACATCTGCAACTACTGCTCGTTTTTGACGCCAAGGTTTGGAGTACAGTGTGAAACCAGGGTGACAGGTTAGAATTTCGAAGTGATCCGACTCAAATTCGAAGTTTTTCAGGTAACAATGAACATACATCCAGCACTTCAGAATATGAGAGTTTATGATATACTTCATTACCACATATACCCTTTCGACTGTCCTCCTCTAGACCTTTTACATATCAAAAAGTGACATAGGTTCTTTGGTATCCTTTAGCCTTCATCATATGCTAACTGTGAAAAGAGTTTTTAAAGAAAACGTGGCAATAGTGGCTTTGAAACCAATTTTTATCCGGTTAAAGAGTGGCAATTTTCACCTAACTTTGAACACTATTAGGTAATCACGTTTAGAGCACGAAAGCATAATGTTCCGTCCCTCAAAAAGATAAGAATGCCCTGACGTGTCCAAGAAACCGATCCACGGCACTGAGTTCAAGCAACAAATTCCCAGATTTCTGCCCTTTAGAGAAAATAGGCAACTCGTGAATGCATTCTTATGACTTACAGAGTCCTAAGCACTCCTGGGTATCCTCTAGAGTTTCTGGTTCAATTCGAGCAGGAGGCTATGGGCGATACCGGAAATCCGAGGTGCAATATAGAGAACTGGACTTTAGGCACACCGCCCTCATAAGTCTTGGGACTTGTTGTCGTCTAAGTCCAAGCCACCTTTTTAAGGAGTCCCTAAAGAGGGAACCAATTATATATTTAAGGATTTACAGTAGTACACAACACCAATGCACTAATCTTTCTCTTGCCTGAGTTCATCTCATATGAGAGGTGTCGGTAACCTTCTACCATTAAGCATAGGAGCTCATCAAGCGAAAACTGGGGAGCTTTGGAAGCAGTGAGATTATCTAGAGGAGAATACAACAACAGAAAAGCTGGGCAGAAAGCTCAGTAAGTACACAGAATGCACTTACATCTAATAGCGTGAGCGAGTGATAACAATCAGAAATAAAATGAGTCTAAGATTAGGACAGTTTGATAATTGAAATAAAAAACCGATAGTGAAGGGTTTCGAACGTATTACGCAGGACGTAAATCAAATCTTATCGCTACACTCGGGGATTGCTGTATGGCGAAGGTCAACATTTGTAATGTTGAGGTTTTGGACAACCCTGCTTCATTTTTTGATCCATTTAAGTTCCGTATAACATTCGAGTGTCATGAACCTCTGGATGATGGTGAGCCCATATACTTTTTAAATGATCACTAGTAGCACCAAATTGTGGAGGTTTAGTAGAGCTTTCCTTATAAAGGTAAAGACAAATTCATAGTTCAATGGGAAACCAGTCCTGGGAAATTCTATCACCACCTAGAGATCTTTTGTGATGTAGTAAGTTGTAAAGATCTACAAGTTATCCTACTACTTGAAGAAGTGCACGGAAAAAGTACTCGAAACTCAGGTCTGATGTTGACACTACCATCATTGTCATTAAAATATCATTAAAATAATTGTCTCAGGAAATAGCTTGTGTTTCTCGCATTGGCAGGTTCATTCCTCAATTCATCTTCATCTAGAGTAACAGATCATAATGAAATACTAAAAGGACAAGTTACGACGATTAAAGCAAACGGCCAGCTGTTATGCGTCTCTGTAATCTTCTATTCGAGCTGTTACCAGTTAGTAGTAATAACTGCTTCCCGCACCATATAAAAGGCCGTGTATAAATTAAATCCTATAAGTGATTATCTCGATCTTATGTGAGCAAGTAATGCAGCTAATCAAATGGAAATTAAGGAATTATTTCTGCCATCTAGGCATTATAGTTCCCAGAAAGGTCGCTTTTGTATCACTTCAGTCGCTAGGTCTGGTTTGTGGATAAACGTAGGACGCTTTGTATGACAACAATCAGATTAAGTTTGTGTATCCAGATGTTTTTGAAACTTTCGTAAGTATCGCTCAACACAGAACAGTAAGTGTTACTGGTTTTCCAAACTACCATTCCCTCTGACGTTGATGGTATCTGTAAACCCCGTTGTAATAATAAACCTGTTACTATACGTGAGGTCTTCCTAATAATGACTTGCATCCAACATAATTTGATCGTATGCGGTCTATGTTATGCACCTGTGACGCAACTAGTCCTCTGAAGCAATACATAATATCATATCCACATCTTACCTAAGGATTTGCAGTAGAATATAAACTATGGAAAGTCGAACTATAATAGGTCAACATAACTGTTGATAAATCATACAGAACTTAATCAGATAGTAGACAGTAAGAACTTCATCGAATAAGTAGGATATTCTGTGTGAATACTCATTTATAGCTACTATTGACCAGATTAATTTACAAGTGTAGTTTATGTCAGGTTAAAGTGAGTATGTACTGATTTCAACAAGCAATTGAAATCTAAAGTACTCAGGAGAGGTGAATGTCTTGGGTTGGCGCATCTGTTATCTTGGTTCTGTTTACACCTGACCCCCCAACCTTGATTAGTAAGGCAGTTTTTGGACCATTACTCCACTTGTCACCTGCTTGAACTAATAAGCTACACTTCATGGGGTTCAGATGCTGATTTAATATACATTCCATTCTCCAGGTTTGCGCAAATCAGTATTCCACTTTTAAATGTGATCTTTGGTAATTGGTTTTGTCTGAAAAATAAAATACTTCCACAATAATTCATATTACAGTTAGTGTTTTTTGATGGATTTAGATCTAGAATGGAAGTTAGTGTACGTTAGCAGCGCATACAACCCATCTTTAGACCAGACATTGGATTCCATCTTAGTTGGTCCAATTCCAGTTGGTCGTCATCAATTTTCTTTTGAGGCTAATGCTCCTGATCCAAAAATAATTCCTAATGAAGATATTGTTGGCGTAACAGTTGTGCTTATACAAGCTTTGTACAGAGATAAAGAATTTATACGTGTTGGTTATTATGTTAACAATGAGTACAAAACAGAAGAATTACGCCTTGAACCACCGGCTGAACCTCTGCTTAACGAAGTACGTTTACTTGAATAAACAGTTCTCTATTCTTGTTCATTTTCACGAGTGAAGTAATCATCTAATATGTTTCTATAGTAGTACAGATTTTTTACTCACTATCTGTAAAGTTGTCCCTAAAGGAAGCATCTTCACTCGCTTTTTTCTCTTGACCTACAAACACAGTATTACACAATTCATTTGTATATCAGATAGTCACAGATACCTAATTTCGGGTCCATGGTTTACTGTTTATGTTGCAGGTACTAACCATTCCACTTCTGTTTAGGCAGCTGGGCTATATCGTCACCTAGCACATACTTCTTAAAAGCCAAATACATTAATCTACCGAATAAATGGAATCCAGATACCCAACTATCATTAAAAAAATAACAAAAATGGTTGGACCAATCCTAATATAGGCTTCGGAATTTTTCCATGATCTTAACTTGTTCTGTAAGGATTAGTTACCTCCCATTTGAAAGTATGAGTTCAGAAGAAAGGTGCAGAAGATTGTGGGGGATTATGACTCAAATTTATGTGTATTCTGTTCCTTATCACAGCCAAAGTGTAATATTGCAGGATGGAGCTGGTACTAATACGCATCGAGCTAACTTCTTCAAGAGTTATGGCAGCTTGAGCCAACCCACATCTGTGCCAGGACTATGTTAATGATGTCTGCCTGTCCGAATCCCAGTTAAATTGTTTCTCACAGTGTTATGTTCATCGTCTCAGTCACATGTTTTAAAAGTGGACCACAGTCGCGTCTCCTTACCCGATAGTCTAACTAACATCCAAATTTTTGGGATGTCCCTTTGTTGGGTCTTAGCCTGTCTACTTAAACGATATAATCACTTGCTACAATCTCACTTGAGGATTTAGTTTTTCAAAAAAAGCCAGAAAAAACTTGATCTTTTCTTCATTGAGGATGTAGTCAGTGAAGTTGTTTGTAAAAATCGCTAAGAGGCAAAAGAGTGTATTCCTATCCTTTCGACTTCTTGTTGTTCTGTCTAATAGAGTAGTGCACAAACGACTACCAACTGAAACCCGGTCCTGGACTCCCACTTCTGCCTTTTCAACCAATACTATACATACACTTGCGAGACCATAAAGTGTTGCTAATGAGCCTCGTGACACGTGAAAGATGATTCGTCCTGGTTCCTTACGATGGACTGCCTTAGTAATTTCTTTACATGATTGCCCGGAATTGCCCATTTGACTTTTATTATTTGTGGTATAAGACTCATGAGCGGTGTGATCCAATGCCGATTATTTGTTGCTTCGGGTTGTCAGTCAGTCACAACGTGGAACTTCGTACGTGCGTACATCAGTTCGAGTTGCCATACCACATTACCACAGAGATACAATTGTCAATTCAAGTCCCATAGTTTTAGAGGTAGTAAGAGTATAAGCAGTAATCCGAAAGATGAGGGTTTGATGATGTTATTCAAGGAGTATAATCCAGTGAAATAAATTTGGAAAGAGAAAAAAAGAGACATGAAGAATTCAGAAGATTGGAATTTGGGAGAACACAATGAGTGGATGCACCTGCGTCATTGCAAACGATTTTGAGCCATGTTATCCAAGGTCTCTAACCATCGGTTGCTATCGTCTCGCGCATCCCAAACAGGAAGTCTACACCTACCAACATAGCTCAGTCCACTTGTCAGTGCCTTCGTGGATTTGTGCCACGTTTTGATCTGGCCGCTCATAGCTTTCTTCCAACCTACTACAAAATAAAACATCACACGTCAGGGCAGTCGGTGGTTGGGCATACGTAACACGTCCCAGCCATCTCAACCGATGAAGTTTCACTACTTCATCAGTCGATTTGCCATCCTTACCTAGTACCCGTTTCTTAACAACTGCATTACTTACTCGGTGGTCCCAGGATATACGAGCAAGGCTTCGAAGACACCTATGATCGAGAACTAGTAACCTAAAAATATCCTCTACTCTTATCGGCCATGTATCATTGCCATGAAATAGGACGGAACAAACTGCTGCACAGTAAACCTGTCCTTTGATTGGTAGACAAATATCTCGCCTACGCCATAAATGACGCAAGTTGGCAAAAGATAGTCGCGTCTTCTGTATCCGTGCTGAGATTTTGTCACACCAGACCACAAGGGCTGATGGGACTCCCAATATAAGTGAAACGGTCGACATGCTCAACTGCTTCACTCCCTATCATTAGTTCGGGTGCCGATGCAACCCAATCCTGAAGTAACATTTTACATTTCGAAGGGGGGGAATCGCATCCCGAACATGCCTGCGTTGTTGTTTATAGTGGTCAGAAGGCTGCATTTTGTCAGCGTCTTCACCAAATAGAACTATGTCATCGACGTATTCTAAATCAACAAGTAAGTCTCCCGGTAAAAGTTCAACTCCTTTAAATTTGGATGAGGGAAGTGTTATTTCTAATAGCACGTCTACGATGAAGTTAAACAAGAATGGGGAGAGTGGACAGCCCTGACGAACACCACTTGAGGTAATCAATTCTGATGACAGTTCGCCATAATCTCTCACTCAGCTAAGGTTAATGTACTTCTTTGGTACTCCTTTCAGTGACGAACACTACCATAGAACCTCACGATCAACAGAGTCAAATACCGCCTTGAGGTCGAGTAATACTACTATTGTGGGGCGTCTGAATGTGTGTCTATGTTCTAGGACCTGACGTAGAGTTAATATCTGTCTATGCAACCACGTCCAGGTCGAAAACAAGCCTGGTTTTCTGTAGTCTGCTCTTCACGAGCTTTGGTTAGGCGTCGAAGTATTATTGAAACTAATATTTTAGACACTATATTAGTCAAACTGATTCCTCTGTGATTGTCACAAGAGGACTTTTGTCCTTTCTTATAGACTGGCACAATCAGTGATTGGAACCAGTCAGATGGAGTTACGTCTAGTTCCCAGATTCTACCTAAGACCTCAGTCAATGGCACTGCTAGTACTGGACCTCCATCCTTAAAAATCTCAGGGGTAAACCTGTCAGGGCTTGCTGCTCTCCCTCGCTTCAGATTTCCTATAGCTTTTTCAACTTCGTTAAGAGTTGGAGGATTTACATTAACTTGCTATTCAGGACGACTGGGGATCGTGGGAAACCGAAGTGTGACTGAAGGCCAGTTGAACTGATCTCTAAAGTGTTCTGACCATCGATCCAAGCTCCTGGATTGAGAATGAGTAATATGTCCATCTTTTTCCGAGATAGTTTCGTTGACAGTGGGGTTCCTAATACCGGTTTCTTTAACAAGTCTGAACAACTGTCTGCTGTTGCTTATTGCACCTGCCTTTTCCATCTCTCTTGCTTTCGCTACCCACCACTGTTTGCGGTCATTGCGTAGGCTTCTTATCAGCCTGTGCTTAAGCTGACTCCGCTCTTCGTCATGTTCAGAGCGAGATGGGATGAGTTTTCGAGCATATATCAGTGAGGTAGATGCTGCTGAGATCCAGTGCTTCTCCCCAACCTTATGGCTTACCGTATTAGCAGATATCACTGCTGTTTCCACAGCCTTTCGGATGTCATTCCACTCTGCCCCGGGAAGGGGTATCACTTACATGGCTGTCTAACTGTTTTTCTAGTTGTTCCTGAAATATATTCTTAGCTTGCCTATCATTAAGTAGAATCCTAAGAGGTTTCTCTGCAGTGTCTTTCCTACGTCCAATAAGACTCAGACAGATACGTGCTCACACTAGAGCATGATCTGAATTTAAGCATGTGTTCCAGAATGAGCGTCAGTCTTCTATCGAGCCCCTCCATAGGTGGCTGATGGCGATGTGATCTAGTTGGGTCCAACGTTTGAACGAATTCGGGGGTCGCCATGTCAAAAGATGTTGAAGTTCTAGCTAAGGAAGCCTGTTGTCCTATTTGGCACAATGTTCGGACGTTGAAAGCTCCTACATGCAGTTTAGAGCGTGGTTTCAGAAGGCCAGGAATAACGTCCCGTGTACTCGAATCGGTTACCCTAGCGGTACGGGGTGATAAATGCACGTGAAAAGGGTTAGTCGAGGAGATAAGAGAGTTATTACGAGATGTAGGAAGGATTTCAATGTAACCAACTTGGTTTCATGTGCTGTCACGGGTATGAGGGCTAATATTACTTCTCGGCTGTCCACACCGTGGAAGGGTATTTCTTGAGACCTGAAAAGGAAGTTGATCTTAACGACCTGGGAGCGTGACCACAGAGCCCAAAGGACAACTGCTTGCGGCCTTTCACGCACTGCCTTTTTGTGGGAGGTTTTCGACGTGTTAGCTCCGTTCTTGAAAGGGCCTTATCGCGGAAGACGGAAGTCCGTGAGGTAAGGTGAGGTGTGACATTTTTAGGGTCGACTTTTTCTAACCCCTTCCTTCCTTGTGAGAAAGTAGCATCGCTGCAGATGCTGGTTGTCCTAGGGAAACACCTTACTGTTGTCACACCCCTCTACAGTCAGCAGTATGACTTCGCCCTCAGACCTTGATTTGCTGCTATTCGTATTACCGTTCTCCAATCGACTTTCTTGGTATGGTAGAACCTACAGGAACATATGTTCCAGCCAATATAGCTCGTTTGGGTCATCACGATAGACAAGCCTGACCACCACGTCAAGGTAGCAGCTACGGGTTGTAAGAACAAACAAGATCATTGTGTGGGAACTACGCAGAAATCAGCTTAAGCAAAATCCCCAAATTTCAAATATTGATTTGCCTTTCGAGTGGTGTGCTAGAATAATGCTTAAAGCAAATCAACTTTCAACCATTAGGTCCCAGGTTTGAAACCTGCACTATTTTCAGTCTTAGCAGTCGGGTAGCTTCACTAATGCTCATACCAGGAGTGGAATTTTCCATGGAGCTTTAAACCTATACTTGATAAATATGCTATATTATTATTTGATTTTATCCCAAATAAAGTATAAAAGCATCGTGTTAAATGTTTTCAGAAGACCTTCACACCTATATGAATTGCAAACATACTGCTATTTATAGTTTTGGTACTTTGTGATTATCAGTTAGTGGTTTCTGTTAGTTCCTGCAATCTTGGACGTTAAGTAATCATGACTAATTGAATGAGACTACACATGGCTCTTATACTATAATTATATTTTTCAACCTAAGTAGTAGTAATTTCTACACCCCAGTAACCAACTGTAGACCCACGTACTTAGTTTAAGGCACATAATGTAAGGTCCAATAATACCATGCAGTTGTCCAAATTAAATTGGGTGGAACCAGCGTTTGGACCTATAACTCAGCGATTGAAAGTTAAGCGTCCCGACCAACTTGATCAGTCAGTTCGGGACACTCCACGAACACAAAAGTAGGCTATATATATTATTCTGCAAGGTTTTTAATCTTCGGAATAAGGTGGGTTAAAATTTAAGAACTGCATATGTGAGACAAAAATATGATACTCATCAATTGGGAAATATAAAAACCATGCTTTCTCAGTCATAACCATGGATATGGGTGACAATTAGTTATTTTTTTTCACGATTTTTTGGTACAAAAGTTTAATTAGAGCTAACAAGAGCAACCCTAACAAATTGAAATATATATTGACATCTTCCGTAAATGCATAGAAAAGCGGAATTTATGATGTTCTATCTAAAAACCTTGTGATACTGATGAATAAAATAACGATTTCTGATTCTTGATATCCCTATTCTTACGTAAAAAACGAATATCCAGTATCTAACCTAGTGATGAAACCTCAACATTAAGGTTCGAAGGACATTTAATGATTAGAACTGCTTTCAAAGCACATAGATTGTTTGTACCAAACTAAAACTTTTTCCTGGAAGTTTTATACAGTAAGAGTACACATAAGTTCTGAAATCCAGACGAATTACTTTGCTTATATAACCCAGGCTAAAAATTATTATTTATTACTCACTATCATGGCTAAAACCGTAGACAAGTATGATCTTGAGACTAAAAAGGCTCTACAAACTGCAGTTTTCAAATTATGCTCTTTGACCTATCAGATGTATTACCATAAATGATCTTGTTGTTTGATCCATGTCAGCAAACACAGACTAACTGGTTGAGGTCCTCAGGACTATTGTGAACAACGTTGAAGAAGTTAGGTGACGTTGCTCAAAATCGGTCCCAATGGCCCAGATTCAGTCGCTCGTTGTGTACCTCTGGATCCCAGGTTCCAAAACCATTTTATACTTTGTTACCCCGATAATTTATTCTTTCTTTTTGAACCATATATTTAATACCACTGATTCTACTATTGCTTTGCTATTCATCTTGAATATTTCATCTTACGGTACTGTTGCGTGGCAGCTTGAACTAATGCAGGTTTGTGCCAGGCTCTCCGTTAATTATGACTGGCTGAGTTTACACCGTGTATTACATATTTTCTCGAAGAGAACGTAACTATTTTTCTATAAAAAACAATTTTAGTCGTTAAAAGAAATTTAAAGCTATGGTTTCACTATTTTATGTCTTCAACGTTCGACTTCGATAACATTCAGTTCCCATTCAATGATTATCTTCTATAATCTAGTACACGAACTTGAAAGTGATTGGTGGTTTGCGCTATTGCTCTGAATAATTGGTATCTCGAGATGTGATTCTTCACTGTTGCCCTAATTTCGAATTATATGAAGTTGAAAACATGTGTTTCTTTATGTTTTCTGCCAGGATACTTCTGGCATACATACGAATTGCACACATCTATGTCTTACACTATTTTAAATTC
This sequence comes from Schistosoma mansoni, assembly GCF_000237925.1. NCBI lineage: Eukaryota > Metazoa > Platyhelminthes > Trematoda > Strigeidida > Schistosomatidae > Schistosoma > Schistosoma mansoni. The sequence goes on along the minus strand of NC_031502.1, from coordinate 15,371,313 downwards.
TAAAATTTAGTCAACATAGTCCGCCTTTGTACAAACCTTTGACCATATCGCCAGCCTCTAAACCTGAAGCTGAAAGTTTTGGCCGAGTTAAACATTTTTGTTCGTATCAACGAACTAAGTGACAAAACCATGTCTCAGTAAATTCTATACTTAGCTTTCAATCATCTCTCCAATCCTTACTTCACATATTTTAGACAAGTTAAGTAGCTTAATAGACGAAAAGGTTTTTTTTTCAACAACATCAACTTGTTGGTATACTGACTACTTTCTTTTGAGCCGCTCATTTTGTAATGGTGTTTTGTTATTACCTTTCAAACAGCCGATGAGAAATTTAGTTGTATTAAGGAATTCATTGTTATCACTGTCAGATCAGGTTCACAAATCTTGTTGAAAATTTTCAAAGTTCATCGGGGAATATCTTTGTAAAGACCGTATATGACAGAAAATGTTATACACACTCCATACATTGCTGTTGGTAGTATGAACACCGACATAAACAAGTTTATACACAGACTGAAGCTAATTCATAAGTTACTTGTATTAGTACATTGTGCCGTCAAATAATATTAACTAAAACCCGAAAGGTGATATCAAAGTAAATGGCACGAAATAAACATTCTCACTGTTTTCTGCTTATGACTTGCCTAGTTGATGCGATGTATCAACAAGTATTTAAAACAAAGAGCCTACAAACTATCGATTAATAACTCATAGTACGGTGTGATGAATCAAAGCAGTTTATGGATTAATGGGTCAGTATGTACTCATTTACCAGGAGATTATCAAATAAATTACAACTGCTTTTGCTGTCCTATCAGGATGAAGATTTTCTAGCTAGATATCGCTTCACCTGGTGATAAATTCAGTACGATATTGAATAGAAAACGTTTACCAGTTCCGTATCAACTACATACTTTCAAAGTATCGTTTTAGAAATTATTGTCTCTCTGTGGTTCCCATCATTTGACTGTTACCAGCCCATTACATAAGCAGATAACCGAAAATTGATATCTTGGCTTTTGTTGTTGTCATTACGCTGTTAAAATGTATGAACCCGTGTCTAGTAATATGCTTACTTAAATTATATTGATAAGAAAGCTTTCCTAAAATGATGTGGTAAACAACCGTTCCAATTGTTTGAATTCTATTTTTTTTTATTAAGTTCTCATGAATTTATCATAATTTCCAGCTGGAACGACATATAATAGCTTCAGACCCTCGTGTTACTCGCTTTCCAATTGACTGGGGTGATGGTCTCTTAGATGGGTGTCCAGAACCAGAACAGCCTACAGAAGATAACGAAGAGTCTAATTTACTGGGTAATGAAGAACAAGTGGAAAATATTTCTCAACTGGATCAGGAAAATGAGGATCAAAATAATAAATTAGACCCATCTAACTTTTGTGAAGGCCAGTCTGGCGTACAGTTTATAGAAAATGCATCGTGTATGCCGCTCCATCCTGTCCAGTCATCAACTGTTCCTGTCGACACTTTTTGAATTGCTTGATAAACGTTACTTTCAAGATTGCATTTTAAAACAAACTTTTATATCAGAATTTATCACACGTCTATGATGATATTGCTGTTGTATGTTCAACTCGCTATACTAGGTATCGCTCTTTTTTATGCCTACAAGATTTAATACGTTTTACACTTTTTTAACTGTACAACTGTTCGATGTACCTAATAGCATTCTAATTTTATTCCTTTGCTTTTCAACCATATTGTGAATAATAGTCTGTCTGTTACATTGTTGAAATACTAGAAACAGTAGACAACTATATCGAATAGAATAGGCTGTAAACCTGTAAGTTATAAATGAAAAAGAATTCGATAGTTTTATTTATTTTTGTATTGATGTCAAGGACAAAAAATAATATATAACTCCTGGCAAAGGGTGGACAGGTCACAACACTATCAACCTGAGTCCATTGACAAGTGATCTGAATCATTTAGGAAATGATAAGCTTCCTAATTGAAGTAGTTAATTTATCCTCAATTTGAAATTTGAAATATTTTGTCATATAACACAAAATCGACTACATTAGCGTATTGTCTTAAATATAAGTCTCTTATTACTGAATACCTGTCATCTGTCTTCACACTTTTCAATTGCTTCACTATTGAAGGGATCACTACATTTACTCTTGTCATTTAATTAATCTTTTTAACCATTATGTTAATGTGAAGTGTAGCAAGTCGACGCGGTCCGTACACTTTATACCTATGTATCTGCATTGTAACCCTATTCCCATGGATCTGAAGGTATGATATGTCCAAACGTTAATTTATGGGGTACAAATTTAGATCAACTGGTTTCGTAAATAAAATGTATCTTCCTGTCCAAGACAGATTAACAGTAAAAACAAATTCCGTTTCTTACTATCTTACCTGTATCTGTAAAAACTAGTGTATTTCTTTATTTGAACACATAAACATTGGCACAAGGGGGTACAAATACATACGCGCCACACAGTATCAATGAAGTTGTGGAGTGCGTATAATAAAAGAAGAACAACAACTAACAAAAATTAGTGTATGGGAGTGAAATAATAACAATAGTGAGGGAAAAATTCGGTTAGAAAAAATTCTTTCAGTTAAACAAGTTACGTTCATTTTTTATCAAGAAAGTTATAGTAGGATCGCTACTGGCTTATATTCTGAGTTATGTCTGATAACATCTCTAGGATCCCAACCAGAGAATCGTCAAAGACAAACAGAAACCAGTTCTGTAAAGCTCTCTTTCATATCACAACACCATGTCATACACTGACCACCTCTCCGCTTTTCCAACCGATCCCACCATCGACAAATAATGCACGACGAGGAATTCTCTGGGACGACATTCGTAGAACATATCCAAGCCACCGAAGTCGATGTTTCAAGATAGTGACACTAGTTGAAGTTTCGTCACTTTACCCGAACACGCGTTTCTGAACCTCAGCATTACTAACATGATGTTGCCACCGGATGTCAGCAATCCTTCGAACACAACAATAATCAAACAGAGAGAGTCGTCTAACATCTAACCCGGAGAGGTCATGTCTCACAAGCACAAAGCAAAGCTACTCTCACCGACGCATTGTAGATCCGATCATTTACAGCCAGATTAACATCAAGAAGGCGCCAAAAATAGCCCAAATTGGCATGAACCACTCTAGTTTTCACTATACATGAATCGATCTCATCACACATGCCACCACCAGCACTTATGCAACTATCAAGATACGCGAATTTCTCGACTACTACCTACTCACTACCCAGGATGAGTGCAAGATCAGGGGCTTACCAGTCCTGCAAAAGTACTTTGCATTTAGAAGGTGCAAAACACATGCCATATCAACGGACACTGACTAAGTGCGAGTTGCATGGCTTGGATATCATCCGCATACTCAAGGTCGAAAGGTTTTTCTCCATGAAACAGGTCCACACCATCACTACCTACATCCATCAGAGCCGTTTCCAGTACGTCGTCGATATCAAAGTTGGAAATGAATGGTGGGATTGGGTAACCGTGTCTAACCCCATTGCTTGAATGGAACAATGAAGAAAGGTGGTTGTGTACCCACACCCTATCTGATGTGTTAGTATATCAGTCAGTCAGTCAGTCAGCGACAACGTAGGACCAGGCACATTTATGCATCGGTTCAAGTTGCCATACCTCGTTAGCACAACAAGATGAACACCGAATTCATAGAAGTAATTAATTTAGTGGTGGTTGTATATAAAAGAAAGGTTGTATATAAGGATATAGTATGGGACGGAAGACAGATATGAAGCAATTTTAATCTCAAGGTTTAAGGGAAGATAAAGAGTGTATACACCTACGCCATTGTGATCGATTCTGAGCCATGTCACCCAGAGTCTCCAACCATTGGTTACGATAGTCACGCGGACCCCAACCAAGTAGTCTGCATCTACCAACATGGTTCAGACGAGAAGTTAGTGACTTTAAGCACTGATGCCGCGTTTTGGTTTGGGCGCCCCTAACTCTCTTCCAACCATCCCCTACACTAGTCAACATTGCGCGTCGTGGTAATCGGTGTTGAGGCATACGTAACACGTGGCCCAACCATCTCAGTCTATGAAGACTCATGACCTCATCAACTGATTTACCATCATTCCCTAATACCCTGCGTCTAACCACACTATTACTTACCCGGTTATCCCAGCAGATGCGAGCAATATTTCTAAGGCATCTGTGGTCAAATACTAGTAACCTACGAGTATCTTCTACTCTTGATGGCCATGTTTCGCAGCCGTAAAGTAGAACAGAGCGAACTGCTGCGCAGTATACTCGTCCCTTAATTGATAGACGGATATCTCGTCTTCGCCATAGGTGACGTAAGTTGGCAAAAGCCAAACGAGCTTTTTGAATCCGTGCTGAGATTTCGTCAGACACCAACCCATTAGGACTGATCAGACTTCCAAGATAAGTGAAGTTGTCGACGCGTTCGATTACTTCACTCCCTATCCTTAGTTCAGGTGTTGACGCAGACCAGTCCTGGAGTAACAATTTACATTTGGATGGTGAGAAACGCATCCCAAACATCCTGGCATTATTACTGAGTTCCAACAGAAGACTCTGAATTTTGCAAGTGTCTTCACCAAACAGGACTATGTCATCCACGTTTTCTAAGTCGATAAGTGAACCTCCTGGTAGAAGATCAATTCTTGAAAATTCAGTCGACGAGAGTGTTATTTCCAGCAACAGGTCTATAATGAAATTAAACAAAAAAGGGGATAGTGGATAGCCTTGACGGAACCACTTGAGGTTGTAAAATCATATGACAGTTCGCCATAAGCTCTCACTCGACTGGTAGTGTTCGAGTAAAGAGCCTTCACAAGGTTTATGTACTTCCCAGGTACACCTTTCAATGACAGACACTGCCACAGAACCTCTCGGTCTACAGAGTCAAATGATGCTTTCAAGTCAAGAAAAACTATCATTGTCGGACGCCGATAAGTATGTCTGTGCTCTAAAACTTGACGAATGGTGAATATGTGGTCGATACAGCCACGACCAGGTCTGAAGCCAGTCTGATTTTCTCGTGTTTGCAGTTCACGAGTCTTAGTTAGGCGCCCGATAATTATTGAGGCTAGTATTTTAGATGCTATGTTAGTCAGACTAATCCCTCTATGGTTATCACAGGATGATTTTGGCCCCTTCTTATATATTGGGACAATCAGAGATTGTGACCAGTCAGATGGGATTACGTCCGTTTCCCAGATTTTAGCCAGAATATTAGTCAACCTAATCGCTAAAATTGGACCACCATATTTAAAGACCTCTGGAGCCAATCCATCTGGACCAGCTGCTCTTCCTCGTTTCAGATTACTTATAGCCTTTTGAACTCCAAGTAGGGTCGGGGGGCCTACTTCAATGTTCCATTCAGGTTTTCTGGGAATAATGGGTAGTTGTGCAGTAGCTGAAGGCCAGCTAAACTGCTCCTTAAAGTGTTCCGCCCATCGTTCTAAACGTGTGGGCTGAGAGCAGATAGGGGTTCCGTCTTTTTCCGAGATTGTCTCACTTACACTTGACTTCTTAATTCCAGTTTCTTTTATTAGTCTGAATAGTTGCCTGGTGTTGCCTACAGCTGCTGCCTTTTCCATCTCTTCTGCTTTCGTTGCCCACCACTGCTCACGATCGTTCCTTAGGCTTTTAGTTAACCTAGATCTAATTTGTTTACGCTCTTCGTCGTGTTCAGAGCCTGATGGGATGAGTTTACGCGAATCCATCAGTGAAATAGACTTAAAAGAAATCCACTGCTTTTTTGGAGCCCCATGGTTTAAATAACTAATAGATGTGACTGCTGTTTCCACAGCTGTTCGTATGTCTTTCCAAGCAGCATCTGGGTCAGTCTCGTTTACAGAACTGCCTAGATGTGAACTCAGTTGTTTCTGGAATTCGCATTTGGCTTTCTCGTTTTCCAGTTCAATCCTAATGGGTCTTCTTACTGTAGTTTTTCTGCGTCCAGTGAGGCGCAAACAAATGGGTGTTCGTATTAAAGCGTGATCAGAGTCTAAACATGTATTCCAAAGCGAGCGACAGTCTTCTATCGAGCCTCTCCAACGATGACTGATGGCAATATGGTCGATTTGAGTCCATCGTTGGTTTGGTGCAGGTGGTCGCCATGTTAAGAGATATCTCTCCTTATGCTTAAAATTAGTGCTTGCTAAGAATAAACGATTGTCTGAGCATAGTTGCAACAGACGATCACCATTATCGGTTCGTTGAGCAGGAATACTAAAATACCCACCTAAATGTCTTTCTGTTTGATTTAAGCTGCCTAATTAAGCATTAAAGTCACCCGCTACAACTACTATGTCTGAGCGCTTAGCTTTCTGAAGAAGCTCAGAGAGTTTTCTGTAAAAGTCATCTTTCACTTCATCATGGCTGCAGTCAGTGGGAGCGTAGGCAGAAACGACGAAAAGGCAACGACGTGTGTCCCTATCCTTCCGAGTTCTTACGGAGCCCTTTAGCCGAACAGCACACAGGCGACTGTTAACGGGGATCCATTCTAGTAGTGTTTGTTCTGCCCTTGTACTTAGTGCTATGCCTACACCTGCAAGTACACGAGAACTAGCCATCGGGTCGCCAGATACACGGAGGGTGTATTTCGTTGGCTCTCCATTTTGGCGAGGTGAGGTCAAGTGAATGACCACACTAGGATCCTGTATGCGTGTTTCGGAGACACAGCATACATCAATGGTACGAGATTCTAGGGTTTTAGCTTAGGAGGCCTGTTGACCGATTTGACTTAAAGTACGTACGTTGAAGGCTCCAATGTGTAGTTTGGAGCGAGGTTTTAGTAGACCTGCGACAGCGTTTCGCGCACTAGAATGGTTGGCCATGGTGACACTTGAGGAGGAGACCGGAACAGGAAGTTTAGTGTTGAAAGTCAAAGTAGAAGGAATAGTAGGAATTGAAGAAGGAGATCGATTATGAATACAGTGGTCTTGAGTGCTGTTAGAGGTATGAGGGCAGTTATCACTTCCCGGTTGCCCACACCGTGGAAGAGTTCTTCTAGGGGTACCTGAAAAGGGAATTGGGTTAGAAGTGGTCTTAATGACCTGAGAATGTGACCGCAGTGCCCAAGGGACAAATGCTTGTGGTCGGTCACACACGACCTTTTTGTGTTAGCTCCTTACTTGTTGGGACCTTACCTCCGGAGATGGATATCCGTGGGATAAGGCGAGGTGTGCATTTTTTAAGGGTCGACCTTTTCTATTCCCACCCCTCCTTGTGGGAAGGCAGCATCGCTGTCATGCTGGTTGTCTGAAAGAAACACCTTACTGCCATCACACCTCTGTACAGTCAGCAGTATGACTTCGCCTTCGGACCTTGGGTTTTCTGCTTTTAGTCTCACCGCTCTTCAAACGACCTGTCTAGCATGGTAGGATCTTGAGGAACGATTGTTTCAGCCAGTATAGCTCGATTGAATCATCACGATAGACAAGCCCAACCACCACGTCAAGGTAGCAACGACGGTCGGGGTGTTAGTATGTAGGGCTTTCAAGATGTTAATAAACCTCTCAGACACACCCTTTAATAGACATTCCTGTCCAGGGAATCGAAGGCGGCCCCGATATCGAGAAACACTATGGTTGTTGGCTTGTGATAAGTATGACTGCGTTGTAACATTTGGTGAGGTGTAAAGATACGATCAATACATCCTTGACTAGAATGGAACCCAGTCTGCTCCTCACGAGCCAATTTTTCTTGGGTTTCGAACAATCTACGAAGTATGGTAGAAGCCAATAATTTAGACACAATCAGAAGTAGACCCCCCCCCCGATAGTTATTGCATAGATGATGTGAATCCTGATTAGAGATAACAACTATCGACTTATTCCACGATATTGGAACACTTTATTTGCCAGACCTTTGTGAATAGCTTAGTCAGTTCCTTAACCACAAAGTCACCAGCATCTCTAGGAAGGACCGAAGGTAAGTCATCTGAGCCTTGTGAGTTGTGGCACTTCAAGATTCGTAGTTCCTTGCTGACTACCGCCTCGTTGAGTGGGTCAGTCGTCACATGCCATGGAGGTCAACACAGTTTGATCGATGTTACTGGGGCAACAGACTACTTGAATCGCTCTTCGATAAACTACCCATCGTCCAAGACGTCGATAGATGTTAGTGATCGGCATACTGTCATCTCCATAGATTTTTTCACACACCAGAATTCTTTCTGCCGGTGTCTCGAATGAGTTGAAAGCTTCCAGCAGTCACTGGAAGCATCTGCTGTTTCCAAATTTTTAGCACTATCCGACCACCAGGCTTCTCCGTCCTTACGCAAGCTTGCACGAACTCACGACGCAAAAGTCCTCGTTTATGGTCAGACTCGCGGTCACCTGGAGTAGACCGACGGGCCTTAGTGAGTTGAGGAGCCTGAAGAAACCCAGTGCTTATAGATAGGGACGTTTCGCAAAGCCACGATCGACATAACTCTCCATTTTTATGACGTCATGTAATTGCAACCAAAGCTCATCTATACTTTTCAGTGGAGTGGCATCTAGCATTTAACCCTAGCTCGGTTTGATATTTAGTTGTAACAGAAGCTGCAACCGATGATGCGATTTTCTAAATACATAGCCAACCCTGTGTGTTGTCTTATTCCCATTAGTGTGCGAGCGTCGAAGGTGTACAGTTTGAATGGTATATGTGGTTTCACAAAAACTTTCAGTGTTCGCATTCAACTTTCGATCAGTCAGGGATCTGAGATCGTTTAGATGGGACAGGTTTTTCGCCATAGGTGAGCTACTGTGTAAGATGGAAAATAAAATGTGCAAAATGAAAATAATGAGGAGTACATAAGTGACGTAGTATAAAAGAAATGAAAGCGAATGTTATATGATTGTGAATATGATTTGTCCGAATAAGCGTTGAAGCAAGAGTAATTTTTCTAGTAGTAGTTATCATTGATCCGTTTTGATACTACCCAATTGTCCTTAGTTGAACCAACCCGGTTAGAGCGCCGGATATCCGCTTTTTATCCTCTCAATTTTGTAAACATCCCCGCCTCGAGAAGGCAATGAGTAGGACCTCCCTGACAGTGGCTGTATACGCGTAACCATCTGAGTGCATTGCGAGAGGAAGTGCAGACTTTCTACATCGTCGACCACACCAGGGCATTTAAGGGCAAGTTTTTCGAGCCTGCCAGGGTTCGAATGTGGAATCTGCTGACCCATAATCAGGAGCGTTATCCATTGTGCCACAGAAGTGATTGAAGATAAATATTTAATCAACTATCCTTAGTAGTTCGAAATTACATCTTACGTCTTACAAATTAAATGTTTTATTTTGTTTTAATTCAGCTCTTACATCTGAGATATTAGTGTGTTAGGTTTCTTAACTGTTACAGTGGAGTATTGTAGTAGTTATCTGGAATGTATGTTTCCTAAAACGCCCTTGTTTCATGTGAACAGCATTTTGTTGGGTCCTCTACTTGATTACGGCAGAGTGCGATGTACAACTAACGGCACTCGAGCGTTCCGAACCCCACAGCCGCCAGTCAAAAGTCGTAAGAAGCAGGGGAAGTGATTATTGGATAAGAATCAAAAATGTACAGAAAAACACAGGTATTTATATTTACTTGGTATTTTTTACTTGAATCTTCTCATTGATGTTAAGGACTGCAATTGATCAGTCTGTTATTAGCATATGTGCATATTGCCTCGATATCGCCTTAATTCACAAGCATTATAAACAAGGATGGATAGTGGCTAGCAGTGAAATCCTGGACGCGCGTTTCATCCTATTTGGGACTCGTCAGCCGGATGTAC
>NC_031502.1:15339629-15361324 GCF_000237925.1 Schistosoma mansoni | reverse complement strand
GACAGTCAACTCTGAGACGCAGGTACATCCGGCTGACGAGTCCCAAATAGGACGAAACGCGCGTTCTGGATTCCACTGCTAGCCACTATCCATCTTTAGTCATAGGTATTTATAATTATTAGTATTGGCTATAACATTATAATTCAACCAATGCACAAGTTATGCCATCGTCCAACCGTAGCATGTCACGTTAACTTTGTAGAAGGCTCTATCAGGTTCTGATTGTATGGAATATCTTTGCCTCCCCCAGAGTCTAGAGAGGCTTCGTCGTGCTTTTCAAAGCCGTCCCAACACATTTTAGACTCCGTTGTATTTTTCATTTCTAGTCAGTAATTCCGCTTAACTAATTATCGCTTTATTGTAATTACTACTATTATTATCGCTTTAAGAATACAAAATAGACACAGTAGTAAATGCTCACTAATCCACAGTCGTTTTGTTACAACATAGTATATAACCGACCATTCAAAACCGTCCATGATTTTTAATATATTACAAATGTCATGAGACTCCGAAAAAGTAGATTTTTCCATAAACCTAGAATACTTTACTTTCGTAATCTTGGCTCTAAGATGATAGCTCATCCCTTGTCTAACTACCAGTCGAGTCAAACAGGTGATCTACTGTCTAATGTTAGCTAAACATTCAAGGTGCAGGTCCTTGTACTAAGCTCTGAGGCACACTTGTGTGAGGTTCAACCGTATTACTAAGCTACCTAAAACGAAAGTGTTGGGATGAATACTGAACCTTATGGTTAGAAATTGGACACACACTGTTAAGATATGCATTACCTATCTTCGTACGCGATGTACAACGAAGTGATAGTAAGTAGAAGGTATGTCAATGTAAATATTGGGGTATAACCAAGTTGTATATTGTCATGTTATCAAATTATAAAGTTATTCAGTGGTTTGAATGTCTACAGGTTTATTCACCCATATCATACTAAGATAGAACAAACTTATTTCATGTTCAGTGATCACGAATTACTTCTTTATCTGGCTGGAGCGTGGGTTAGGTATAAAGAGTCCTACTATTAAAGGAGGTCAGTAGAAAGTTATTACTCTCCCTGAATTGGAGCCACATGTCGTGTTAGCCCAATACACTACTACGAACCTAATTCGTGGTCTAAAAATGTACTTAATTAATTTTAAAGTATGAAAGTGATATTCATCTTAGTCCTACTGGTTATTTTGATCCCGGTATCACAAGAATTTCACCATTCAAGCTAGTAGCTACATTAAGTTCAAAACTATGATTGCTCATACACTGGCCTAAAATTCTTGGATTTCTAAGTGAGATGACTTTTTATCTCTTAGTTTTACCAGCTGTTTAGTTTTCCATTTCATGTTACTAAGGCTTATTTATTTGTATGACCATCCCTCAAACATATGAAGTAAACTATATTGATTTTAATCCGTTAATCTTTGGCTTCTGTACACTGTAGGAATTGTCACTTTCCTTTAATGTGTATTGATGAAATTCAATCGTCAAATGACGGGCGTTTTTTATGAACATATTCTTATAACAAGTATTAGATTTCTCAATGAATCCGATGTTTTAGCAATTGTGAGATTTCTTGCATAACAAATATGCTCCCCAATGTATTTTGTTCGCTGTTCGAAAGTGTAATTGAGCAAAGTAACATCCACTGACTGACTTAATACGTATATCCTCTGGTAGGAGATTGTATATGAAGGAGTTTGCAGTACGTCATTCAAATAAATTGAAAATTCTTCATAAAGGCGAATAGTTACTTTTTTTGTGAACTATTAAGATTAAACTACCGATGACGAAGAAACGGCTTGCTGTATGACACCGAGCTTCTCTAAATGATCTAATTCTCTATCAGCTTTCGGTATGGATTTATTTGGCGTTTTGGATAGAAAACAGGTTTCATGTGTTGTAGGTATGATTTAAATTTTTAGATTGTGCAATACCCCATGTTTTGGAATAGACTTACATGCTTTACTCAAATATCTACTGTACATAGGTCCTTGGTAGTTACATTTAAGACAGTCGGACATCTATAGATGTTTCAACCATTTAATGATACATCCCATAGGTTCAGGTCGCTAATCTAGTCGATGCCGATTAGATCCAAAACATGTTTACTTGTTATATAACAAGTTTGGGTAAAGGAATTCTCACTGAATTGAACAGCACATTAGATCACTCCAACAAATTTTAGTATATCTCAAAAGGTGTTTTTAAGAGTATATAGGTCAGAAGCCTATCAAATTCCATACCTTCTAAAAAAACAAGTGTCATATCCGAAGCTATATACAATAGTAACCAAATATGAATTCCCTCTATTAGTAAATCCGCATATCATATTTTGTCTGCCACACTGAATGCATATGTTCGTGTAGTTTTCATCTAGCCTTCTCAATTCTGACAAAGCTTTTCTTGATCGTGGTCACAAAGTGCTTCCTTATGACCAATTCTGTAACATATGTTGTATCTTTGATTTCTGAAGTTTCAAGTTATAGTGAGATGCTTCGAGGCACAGAATTAATAATTTGTTGACAATTTGACAAACTTGGATTGCTATTGGCTACTAATTGTAAAATCTTATCTTCTACCTAATTTAACGTAGTTAGCAATGAGGCTTGATGGCTATACTCTAATTTTTATCATAGCGGGATCATGTTTCAGGTTAACCAGGCATTGACATTCTTCATTAACCATCCGCAGCGTCATTTGATTATCTTATTCAATTTATGATAGCAGTCTCGTTCGAATATCAGTCTTCGTGGATAATTGAGTCTCAAAAGCAAATCGCAAATATTGAAGCTGGTCATAATCCAAGGCATCTAATTTGAGTCGTTTGGACAGAAAAGTAACTCTCTCAGTTTATGTAAGGTAATCATCAACTTTCATTAATTGGAGATAGTTATACTGATTATAGAATAAGGATATTTGTTTACAAAATATCTTATTTAAGATCCCATTAGTTTCACCACAACTCATATATTCAGTGGTATATTTTGGTAAGATATAATTTTCATACTTTTGGTGCTCACGTGGATCCAGTTTTGTAATAACAATATAACTTTCTCTTCAACAGTAGCAACATACTCTACTCGAAAAACATCTGTTCAGCCAAACCATGATTTGAATGTGATCATTCCTCATTAAAATTAAATTGCTGGTTCGTACGAAGCGATGATTATATATCTTTCCGCTCTGGCACAATTGTGGACTAAAGAAAATAAATTTTGCCGTTAATTTTCCAATTCATCGTTCTTGAAGAGCCTGTGTTTGTACTATTGAGGCAGTATTAAATCTTTGTCCAAATAAAATAATCATCTTGTATCATCTCCCTTTTGAGTCCCTATCACCAAATTGTTGTGACCTTCAACCCTTGTTTGAAGAAAGAAGATCGGTTTGCTGTTTCTGTATTTTGATTAGATGTCGAGGACAGAAGCAACGGCATGAACCTAATTATTGAAACTCATCATGGCTTTAGTCAGTGTAACTGATTACCATTCGGCTCAAAACCGACTGCGATTAGTGGATACAATGTTGTAGAATCTTGACGGTTTGGCAGCTTGTCTGTTTAACATTAATTATTGGTCCCATTCCAGATTAATGGATGATTCGTTCAGATGCAGTGCTCACAAAATGTCTCATTCTGGTTTCTACCTACAGGAATACAAATTTGGATTTTTTTCGTTAATGCTTTACGTGTCTTGGATATATTTTTTTTTATAAAAAGGTCATCCAACAGGTCTATATGATACAAATGCTATTAAACAGATATCAGTGCATACACTAAGGTCATTTCTTGGGATGATTGGATATTATAGTGTTTCTGTAAATTCTGTGAATAAATTACACCATCCATTGAGTCAATTTTTGACCACCAATCCAACATAGAATTGATCCAAATAGTCAGAATCCCTAGGATGAATTAAAGAAAAATTCATCTGAAGATTTTCCATTAACTCAGTTTAGTCCAAAGGTTGAAATAATGGTGAACATTGATACCCATGATTATTAGTGCAGTTATCAGTCATCGTTTTCCCGATGGTAAAGAAAGCTAAATGTCATTAAGTATATCAAGACTCCTTACCACCTGCAATTCAACGGTCATGTCGAGAGATTCGTGGACACACTTAAAGGGGCATTTGCCAAAGTAGTCCTAGAATAATCTGTGAGTGGATGCATATATATAACGCTTTATTCGTTTGTACTACTTACAGTTTTCCCAGTAGCTACAAATGCATGGTATTTATTTTAATTATGAACTGTTCTCCATTTTCAACTACTTGACTAACTAGACTGACACTTGATGGAGAATAAATAATATAGTGATAAATTTCATGGTGAAATGATGTTAGTTTGGGACTGTTGAAAATATAACATCACTGGTGGTCTTTTTAGCTGAAAACTCGCTCCCATACGGATTTGAATACCGAGTTTAGAGATGTTGCATCATTTAACCAGCGACCCAAATTTCCATGAAGGTCCTGAGCTATATTTTTATATACATTAAAACCATACTACCGGGAATTTTCCAAACTGATTGAAAAATTCCTTCAATTTTCATTGCTCTCTAGTAGTTCTTTAGATTATATCGGATTGCTATAAAAAATATCACCTGCTTTTGCAATATGAATCTCCTCTTGGTAACCTAAATAAGTATGGTGATATAACACTTAAACCGTTTATATTATCGTCCCATCAGTCCACTAAAAACCGTGTTGTGTTTGATTTTTATCAAGGTTGTCCTTCATTACCCTGATAGTCATCTATCAGGTATTTATTGCGGTTTATGATAACGAGAGAAACAAATTGAACATTATACAGTTACCGTACTGTGCTTTAGTCAATTCATCGTGGATTTCACTATGATAATTACAACTAGATCTTTAGTTAGCTGGTAGTGCTTGTGAATATGAAATGACTTAACGAAATGGTATTAATCCCAATAAGTCTAGAACTGCGTCAAAACACAATATATAACTCAAATTCTAAGTATGTATTATGAAATTGTATTTTATTATTATGATAGGTTTAAACATAGCATAAAGTATGTAACTGTACAGTAAATGTACCGGTTATTCACCGCAGTGTATGTCGTTAAATCTAAGAAAAATTCGTTAGATATACTTTTACAGTTATACATGATTGTAACAATCTAATACGGTATCTTGTTCACAAGCTCAGATTTGAAATGAAAGAATTTTCCGTTTCGTTCAAGCTCATTGACTTGGTTTATAATGTTTACCAGTTAATTTAAGCAATTTATTCTAGACTCCTTTCAAGTTCCAGTTTGGACTTATTCACATTATAACTGTAGGTATCGAGCTCGTTTCTGAGAGACTAGGTATATGATTTTCACACGTTAGCATCAGTTCACGATAACGCAGATACTTAGTCCTCACTTTTATGAAGAACATATCCTAACTATATAACTTTATGAAGCTATCTAATGTAAAAAACCTCATTAATCGTAACAGGACTTCATACACTTTAAACGTAGCTTTAAAGAGAACAATTAAAATGATACTAATTATTTGCATAAATGTAAGTATTATCCTCCTCAGATAACTCTCATAGTTTATTTATACGTTCATTGTAATGGAGATAGTTTTTTAAAAAAATACACAAATGACTACTTTTAAATACTAAATCTTATGATAGTTTTTAGTATCTTAAAGGTGATTGAATGAAGTCAACGTCCTCTTTTTATAACATGGACTGAACAAACTTCAAAAATTCTTCATAATCCAACTTTTGGTCTCCATTTTTGTCATTCTGTTTTATCCACTTGGTACAGAGATCCATGGAAACGACATTTTTCTGTTTTTTCAAAAAATCCCTCAACTCATAGGCATCGATTTGACCAGATTTATTTTTATCAGCACTTCTAAATGCTGAACGCATTTCTGCGTCACTGGAATAAAAACAAACATAAAACAACTCTGAGATGAAACATATTTACAGCGTTGATGGATAAAATTCGTCGATACATTAGTTGTACACGAGTATACTGTTTGAAAACTGATGAATTTTCTCATTTTAGAACAAATTTTTCTAAACACTAGTGATAATCTTTAGAATTCACTTATGTTTTGCTAAATGTTATCAGCGCTGAATCCAACACATTCATTGAATTTTGAGATGCACTCTCACAATACATAAAAGCTACTGGAGTCAAAAATCACTTCTTAAAGAAGGCATGTGACTGTTGTCGAGACCAAACTATGGTATCTTGTTAATAATGAAAATAATGTATTTGTAAAATCCCAATAAATAGAAAGTTAGATTTCTGACGTTTCGTGTAAGCCACTCCTTCAGATAATAAAAATAAATAAACGAATTAAATTAACAGAATTTAAATAGTACAAAGGACTCAAAGCAGAATATTTTTGGTAAAATGTACCACGTCACGTTTTTATGGATTATCAAAAATTCATAAACCTTCTATCCCATTTATACCCATATAATTTATTAATTTTTCTATAAATATTATTCACAATATACTAAAACGAAATGTTCTTCAGTTGAATAATAATAACCCAGGACCTATCAGTCTCTCGCGCGAGCGCTTAAACACTAGACCTGCTTCGGTTTGGGCACCCAGGCAGTATCACAGCCCTCACACAAATCAAATGAGATTTGTGCGGCGCATATATATCTGGTTCCTCCGAATAATAATGAGTTGAATGAATTATCATGAGATGGTAGCTTGATTATATCATACCGTCATGGCACAACAGAAAAACTACAAACGTATCCTAAGATTACACAGAATTAAAGGATTCTATAAAATAAAGAACACTTAGAGATGCTTGGATTTGAATGAAAGATGAGATCCCGATCACTTCTATACAGAAATGTGTTTACAGACAAGGATATGTAGGTTAAGATGCATACTATATTAGTAAGTTTTCTTGTGAAATCATGACTCGTGTAAAACAACATTTGAGCTACACAAAAAGACCTCAAATAATCCTGTAGATCTAGGAAATATACAAATCAAATCATCAATAGCAGTTAATATTATTTTTAGCAAACAATCAAATTGATATTAGCAGTATCAAAATAATTCCCAAAAGATTTTCCAGTTATAAAGAAAGGTGAACGGCTGAAGCCCTTTATATTTTAGTAAACACTACTGCACTTAACAGAAAGAAAGGCCTAATGATCCATCCAAAATGGACCATTTATCCAGGCAATCATCCTGTTGAAATCTCAAATCACTAACAAACATACCAAAGTACCCACTCTTACTCTTCTACATCACATATGTCACATTTTTCACACACGCATAGCTGTGTCTCATACACTAAAATAACCTTAACCAAAAGGGCATAACACAGGCGTGATCAGATCTATTTTAACTTGGTTTTAGCTAAATATATTCTGCTGTGTCCTTTGCACTATTTAAACTGTTAATTTAGTTCGTTTATTCATTTTTATTATCTGAGGAAGTGGCTTACATGAAACGTCAGAAATTTAATTTCCTACTGCTTAAGACATTACAAGTATATTATTTTTATCATTAACGAGATACCAAATGCTCAATTTACTCGAAGTTGTCAAGTGAAAGCTTGATAATGACACAGTATATTGTGTTTTTATATCCAGTTTGAGATTCAGAACCATCAGTTATCCATCCCTAAGTCTCCAAAACTTTCTTGTGTTTACCATCTCAGATCGCCTGTTGCAGTTTTGTTAAGGTTATACTCCAGGCTATAGAAGTATTTTTGCGTCGATAAGTAATGAAGTACTGCTTATTTAGAAAGAAATTTCTTGATAATTATCTATCAGATCAAAACCAACTGTGAAATTTAAGCCAAAAGAAAACCTGAGAAGTCAAACTATTTGTTCTTCTTTATTTGGTCACGGTCATGGAAGCTCTGACACTACTACTCCGTAAGCTTTAAAAGTGATTAAGCGATGCGGACAACAAATCAATACATGAAAATTTGTGAAGACCAATCGAATATATATATATATATATATATATATATATATATACCAGTTAACTAGAATTCCTTCTCATTCGGCTTTATCAAATAAACCACTTTCCTCTCCATAACTAATTTTGACGTGTCACATCTGCTGTATGTGATCTTAATCACTAATCGACTGGATATTTTAATAAACTGAGAAGTTTAATCTTTTTTCACTAACGCACATGATTTATACTTCGGTGGTGGTGAGTTAATCATCAATGGTGCCTATTAAGTCATCAAACAATAAGTCAGGTGATTACACAAATCCTGACAGGTTGTTGAAATTGAGAGTTTTTCAAAACAAAGTCTATTTGTCTTATGTACATTAAAAATGGTTGACAAGATGGGAACATTATATTAAAATTGCCTTACGACTAATTGTACATATTTCTCTTAGACAGACTGCTTTAAGTCATGAATGTCTATTGGCATTGTTCAAAACTAGTGAATTGTAAAAAAGTAGCTTTATATGCACCTCTAGGCACCTTGGCATTCAGAGATTTTAATTGCCACGATTTGTCACTTTCTAAACACTGGAATTACGCTCAAAAAATATAACAATCAAATTATTTAGGCGTTTATTCCTGTGTCGTAGATCCATAAAAACATTCAACTTACTAAATATACATAAAGGAAACGAAAATTGGCAAACTTTTTCATGAATAAAGCATGGTCTGTAGTTTTGATCTGGATTATGTGGTACAATGTTGTTTGTAAGCTAAATATTATTACTTCAGATTAAGTCATATAGCTTTTCATAGCATCTTCGGATTACACAATAAACAATATATTGATAATAAAGGTACAAACGAAAACGGTATCATAACTCACGTTATTTTCCCAATTTTAATTTGTTTCGCAGCTTCAAGAAATTCTGTTTTTGTTATTTTGTCATCATTATTTACATCGAAGTGTGCCATGAACTCCTTAAATGAGCATAAGATATTCATTATATAGTTAGAGGAAATTTTGTTCACGTAAAGTAATTTCAATCATTGACTAACATTATATGAATAGTGAATAAAACCCGAGAGGCTCCAAAATACGATTTTATGCTTTTCCACTACTTTCTGTTTCCAGATTGTTCTCCATCTGCTGTTGGATAATGATGAACTCAGTCTTACTAATAAAGAGTCAACAGAATAACGCAAACATACTGTTTAATTCCTTAACCTGAATGTATTTGGTGTTCAACCATGCTGAAACAAAACCCGAAGGATTTTACAATTGAATACCTTTCTTCAAGTTCCAATAAAATGTAAAGATACCTCTAATTTAAGTTTATTCAGACGTTTGTTTTTAAATAACGAGGTTAAGAAAGACATATTTTCGCTCAAAATTTCGATAAGTAAGATTTCTCGCTGATCATTATTAGTGTAACACTTGCAAGAATATTTGGAGGTCTTGGTGTTCCTAAAATGTTATAATATGGTTAGCTGTCGTTGTGGACCTTTATCTTCCAAAGAATAAACTAAAATTTATTTGTATTGGTTGTTATCGTATTGCTACTAGTTTTCCATATGGGGTTCGATCTCGTCTCTTACACATAACAGAAGCTATAGGAATTCGATCCAACTACCCAAGTCTTTGTGTTCATAAGAAATTTGTAACACCCTTATCCCTCCCTTGGCCTTAATAAATAATCTTATTTTCCATACTCTTTCTTCGTTTATTTTTCTTCACCCCCCTATCAATTATTTACTTATAATTTTTCTAATATTCGCTTCCAATTATCTGAACACTTCTTATTACGTAATCTTATAATTTTATGAATGTTATTTCAGTGTCTATATTTTTCTAATCATTAACCTATTTTCCTATTATGTAACATTGATTCAAGCATTTTATTATTCTTATCACAACTAGTACACCTGTCATTACACTATCAATTTGTACTTTCTACTTATTATTAATTTTGATTATGTAATCTATTCCACTGTTATCATTGACTCATAAACTGCCTTGATTGGTTTAATAATTTCGTACATACATATAAATATTACTGTATATTAGAGTAAAGCCTGATGTGAATCCATTATTCTTCTCCATTTAAAAATTTATACAACCTATCGTGCTACGATTTCAGTTGGTCAAATTTAAAATAGATTGTTATTTTTATGAATTCAGATATATATACAGCTCGGCCCCCAACTCCAATCAACAATGAAAACTATTAAAATGTGTTACCTAAACGAAGAATAAATGAATGGTAACTGCTAAGAACTATTTATGGACTATTATAACGTATATCCTTACTGTATACCTGATAAGAAACAAGACTATATATATATTCTTTTTATTATAAGCTTTTATCTTAAGTTGTACTCAGTCGATTAATTACAGCCTCTTACAATCACAGCCACTTTTGGGCTTGGTCCCGTACAATAGTTATTTTTTATTTTATGGTATGATGTGGTCTTGTTTGCTTGTATATAAACCATGTCTGAAATATATGATTCACACAGTAGGAGCTGTGTTCCGGACCCAACAGACTGGGCTAGACGGGATGGACCAACAAGGACTCTAGGCTCCTCGTATCAGTTAATATTTCATTGATTTCGTACAGTGCTAAGAGTATATAAGTCGTGTTCTGATTGGTGAATAAATCATGCGATATAATTAACAGGGCGAAAGTCACAACACTTTGCAGTAAGATTTCCAGCAATTAAATGATTTTTGTCATTTTATACATTGTCATTCACATGATTACACTCTAAAGACGAGTGATTATCTGGCTGATGTCATTACCAGTCAATAAAATAACCTATAAAACTTGATCAGTGGCTTGGGATTGTTGATATAAATTAGTGAAATGTCATCCCGCGATTTCGATTTATATTTGCTGTATGTCAGATTGAATGAACTGTTAGTTGACACGCGGAAGTTATTGAAAAGTCTATATATATAACGATGTGATAATGTATGTATCCATAAACATGTTTATTCTGTGATGTATTGTCCATGGCTAATCAATTTCGGCTGTTACTTGTTTTAAATGGTCATGAATGTCATTCTTATAGTCCCCACAAATGTAATAATGATTTTATTACGTTGTTCTCAGAAAGATTGACTTTTTCCTCTTATTAGTTAGATATGTTTATACTCGAACATTAGGTAGCTATCCAGTATTTTAGGATCTAATTCATAAGTCATCTTTTAAGAAATCTGCCACTTAAGTAAAGTACCGAATAGTTGACCCAAAGTTAAAAATTGCCGGTCATTCGTCGACCGATAACAAATCACTAAATCCAGTATTCAATTTCCTACTTTTATTCTAAAAAATGTAATTTATTTCATGTCAAGTGATTGTTTTGTGTTCGGTAGTGAAAATTTCTTTTTTAAAGCTCAACATGTGACTACATTTCAATTTTCCCATTCACATACCACAACTAACAAATAAAAAAAGATGGAACTACAAGACCGTTCGAATAGCACAGAAAATAAACTCAAAACCTACCTGTGTATAACGTGGATCGAATCCAAACGAGATTAGACAGTTCTGAACTTCTTTTTTGCTTAACCAACCATTTTTATTTCTGTCAAGCAAGTCGAAATCTCTTTCAAGTATGGATAAATAATTTTTCTTCTATGCAAAGAAGTATAATACAACCATTCACTAATTAAACATCAATCAAAACTTTTAAATGGGACGCAAATCTACTTCTATGGCTAATCTTGTTTAGTTAGTAAATAAATTTCCTCTAAGAAAACAGATCATTCATATGTTGCTGTATGTACTCCTTCAGTAGAATGAGGTTCAATTGCATAAGGGGTTTATGTGAAAGTAAATACAAAAGCCCTGCAGTGCATTATTTCGTAGATCTATGGGTCAGTATTAAAGTTATCAATAAAATAAAAAAAGTGGAAGCCAAATATTATTTCACATCATAATACACAAATGGAAAATTCTTCAGGAGAATTATGACAAAGATCTGTTAATGATACTTCCTTCTAATAATGTCGCTAATTCTGATGGATTAACAAGTTTATTTTGTTAGAAGATTGACAGTTCCAACATTAAGAAACCGGATATTTACCAAACAGATGAACAAGAAAAATGTCATTGACTAGTTTATCCAAAAATAAAAAACGTCTAGGATACTTAAAACTGTAAAATTATACAATATCTCAAAATATATCAAAAAATGGCGTTTCAAATATGGTTTCGAGATCAGAATGTAGTTCATTATTAACATTGCTTAAAATCCATTTTATAGACTACATTCGATTGATTAACTATTAATGGAAATGATACAGAACCATATTATATGATAGCTAAGTTTTTTGAAACAGGATCTGAAGAATTTATAGTTACTGACAATATCTGTACCATTTCAAGTATAAATTACCTATGAAATCATCTGCAGTTTTGATATTATTCTTGTAAACTAGTACTGCCGAGATTTCTATAGATAAGCTAGGGGAAACTACTTTCTTGCTAACTAATACTGCTGCGAAAATCTAACCTTATACATGATAGAGCTTACCTTTTAATAATAGAGAAATAAAACCCTACATTCTGGAACCCACCCCCCCGTGGACTACAACAGCTTGAAAAAATAGAGAAGACTACGGTATATGAGGATTTATTTTCATGCTGAAAGTACATCAACTAGATTGAGATACTCGAAATTTTATAGGTTTCATTTACATTGATTAATGGCCAGTTTCTAGACAAACTTTAACTGGTCGAAACTCATAGCTGAACCATCACTATGTAAATACAACTCACAAATTTAAAATGCCACAACCAACAAATATAGTTGATTTACTTCTCCTTGCTAGGCTTATTCCTTCTTTAGTTGGATACCTATGGATCGATTCTGCTTTGAAGGTCTACTTGAAGAGACGTTGCCCTTCTATATAACAAATTAGTTATGGTTTGCAAATCTATTTTTCACTTGAATTTTCCTTGAATGAGCAATGTTCGTAAAAAACATTATTTATCCGTCGTCTGAATGACTGTATCCCACTAATTTAATTTGTTTAGGAGTATCCTTTAAAAAAGGAGTCAAGGTTATTATTTTTTCATCCTTGGATTTCTTAGCTATGGTGTATAATACAGAAGAAGTTTAATTCCTGTTGATAATGCTCATGTTGACACTATGTTTTAATGGTACAAGAAGACAATGTGGTCTTATGAATATTACAACCTCTCAACGATTATACCGGGTAAGTAAATGTAGACAAGAAAATTCTTCGTGACCAAACTCTGATACAAACCATCTGTAACAGAGGTATTCGACTTCTAAAAAACTGGTGTTGCATATTTATGTTCGATTGTAGTATAAAAGTATATTTTGCTAATTAAAAAGTAACTTACCGAGTTCATAATTCGATGAATTAACTAGGTTTCATTAATCATGAATATAAAAGTTTATCTCTGTTTATTCAATGCATATTAGATATGATTTCCACGCTTTAGTTTTTCAAGGTCGTTTATTTAAGTATCTAATCATAATCACTATCATCAAAAGTTTTCTTCTCACAACTGTTTAGTTATTCATTCAATTGGTTTTAAGAAAACAATCAGTAAATAATAATATCTAAGTTATAATATTAGTAGATTGAAAATATTCATCTGCCTATTAACTGGTTGAAAGAATAATCTACAGAATCTGGTCACATGGTTTAGTCACTATATCCATTTGGGTGCACACTGATACTCTGTATCTTTTATTGATCAACAATTACTGAAATATGGTTACATTCTCATCACTGAATTTAATGGATGTACTTTTGAAAAAAAGATGTGTTAAGTATATTTTTGCTTTCATATTTTTTCTTCTTATTTATGGTAGGTTTGAGGCCAAACAGAGATTCATACAAAACACGAGCAGCGTTTCCAATCGTTACCATTTTGAAATTGGGCAGTGTCTTGTATAAAGATATTTTAAATATATCCTCACACTTATTAAGTGGTTGTTTGTGGTATACGACATCTGTATAGACCAATTCATAATGAATAGATGAAGCACTAATATTTGAGATAGTTTTCAGTTTTAATTCCTGAAGGAGATTCATGTACAGTTCTTGTTAGTATTCCAGAAATTTGAGTTCAGTTTTAGTAAAATTACTGAATGGTATATTCGTCCAACACATAGTTTCCTCACTTTATTAATCCTGAAGAATTTAAATAAAGAAACGCCAAAGGTTGTTTACAAATATAAAACTCTTGAATGATATTAACAGACAAATATTCTGAAGAATTAATCAATCAAAAAATCTCCTTGGTATAACATACATTTCTCCTCAATAATTTTATTTAGGATTTCTCAAAAACACCTTGTGATTTTAGGCAATACTGTGACTTAATTCTGGAAAGGCTAAGAAAAAGAACTAGACGGTAAGTACTTTACGAAATATATTTTAGAAATTAACTTGTAGTAGATATTGAATGATGTGTCCATAAATATGTGTTGTAATGATGATTCTCGCTTCCATGAGTAAACATCTAAGCTAGTAAGCACGACAAAAAATTGGGAAACATAGTATTTTAATTAAAGGGGTTCTATGGAGATTGCTTTGGTTTTCAAATTTTACTCGTCACAGATTAATCTAAGTTGGGGTAACAGTGAAAACCACTGAGCACCGGCTTTGGTGATGAAAAACTTACGAATATATCACTTGCCGACCGATATTGATTAACTTCCACGGAAATGTTTCAAATAACAATAACGCTCTTCATACAGAGAATTAGTAAGCTTTTATTTTTTGGAAATATTGCGTCTAACTTTTGTTAGTGAATCATGTCTAAGTCTGGATAAGTCAGTAAATTTACTCCGCACGTAAAACGTTCTCAAACGTCAGAAGATTGTTAGTTTCATTTATAAAACAAAAGAATTAAGAAAAACCTAACAATGTATATTGCACAACAAACTATGTTATTGTATAGGATTGACAGGTAATAACGAAAAGCAAGCATGTTAATTAAAAAATATCTAGCTATATTTGGAGTTCTGTTGACTTAGAACTATCCTTCATAATGAGTCATTTTCACCATCAGATCCATGAAGTTTTCCAGTTATTAAGTACCTGTGTGTATTTCACTCTGAAGAAAGAAAACGGAATTTAGGAATTAAAATATTTTGATTCTAGTACGTTTTTTTTAAAAATTAAATAGCTTGGTAGCACATCGAGAAACTGAAATGTGAAATTAAAACTATGGTTTAAATACAAATAATCTACCAAGACTGGGTAACTGAGTTACTTTTCATTTAACCAATGATCACTCGAAGTTCAAAATCAAATTTATATGATATTAGGTGATTAGTTATTTCCGCCTATCATAACGATTTCACCCGTTATGACTCATGCAGTCACTGAGGCATTTAAAAATGGTTTCATCTTTAATGAACTTAGCAGTCATGAAATGAGTTATTTAATAAGGTTAACAGTTTGTGTCTAGTGTTTATTCCGTACGCTTGTTGTTAGGGTAGGGTTGATAAAAAGTGTGGGGATAAATTTTATGACGACAGTCTACTAACCAATAAAAATCCAATGAAACTATGAAGTGAATACTTAGTAGACACAATTCACATTTAGTGATTAACCGTAAACGTAACTGATAACTGACATGGATGCAAGGCAATACGAAAGTTTCAACTGATACTGATTATACGAAAGTAGCAATAAAAAACAGACTATTTTAAAAATGATGGTCGCTTTTAGGAAATGGAACAGACCATAGTGTGGAACAAATTAATTTTGTTGAGAAAAATATTAGCAGAATTCTAATGTCCACTATTATTTTTGATTAATACTTTTGTTCGATTATCGAGAGAATTATAATGAAGCACTTTTAAGAATCATTTCTTTTGGAAAAATATTTTGATAGGTCACCTTAGTCCCAAACCCTATTTCTAACATGTTATGTTATTCCTATCCTTTGAAATTGTTTTTCAGTTCCCTAGCTTGCACTGCTAAAGATTGTTGGGTTAACTTTCAATAATATAAACTGTCGAGGTTATTCTGAATTCACCAAGCAAGTTTTTATGAAGAAAATTCAATGTAATTTAATGGCGTTAATTCCAACTGAATATTGATAAATATTTCACTTAACTATGTTGTAGCCAATTACTCAGTCTCAACTAAAGTTTCAATTGAAACATTCCTTACAAATGAAAATCAGTCTCAATAACTGAGGAGAAATATATCACAGTATTTTAGGTCATTTTTATATCACCTATTAAGTGCGAAGGAATTACTTCTCTTAGATAGCTGATCCAACAACTTTTTCTAACTGAATAAAGTCAATAACTGATATCAAAATAAACTCAAAAATTGTTTTACAAAAATAAAGCCTCCTGTTCAAATCAATTTTGGTCCCATTCGTCTGCTCAAACTATCAGGATAGACAAGCCAGGACTAGAAAAATCTGACACAGAAGGGAAAACATATAAAACAGGATTGTAATCGTACTTACGAAAAAATTGTTTACCATCACCTTTCGAATATTCGCACTGAAGTTGATGACTGTGCTGTGTTAAGAACGTCCCCCTCTCTTCCTTTAAAACAAACACTTTGGACCAAAGAGAAGCTCCATCAAAACACTTATTTGTTTAACTAGAATTATAGTTTATGTTAATATCCTTGAAAATACCAAAATTATTTTTCAACAGTGAGTAGTACAATAGTTTTGACATTTACAGTGTTATTCTTTTACCACAATCACAATAATCATCAGGAATTAGGTTACTGAAATTTTTCCTCACGATCAATGCTCCATGAAAACACCTACCCCTTTAAACCCCCAACAGAGTAAGATAGAATAAGTGATCTCACGTACCTTTTACTTTTCACATCGAAAATTCGCATGAATAACAGTGTAAGATACAATACCACAGCACACCATTATAAATAGATCTTGACCGATATTTAGTTGATGTAATATTGCTACAAAACTGAATAACCGATCTCTATTGTTATTGATAGGTAAAATACATAATGGTCATTGACCAGTCGGACTATTTAGGAAATACTTCCTAAAAGTTAACAAAATGTATAAAATAAATAAATACTCGTTTTGTGGTTTTATATTTCTGCTTTCCCAATAAACACTAGTTATCGGTCCTCTAAATCTTTCCCTGAAGTTGACGTAATATGGTAAGCTCTTCTTTTTGTTCCACAAAGTAAGCTTTAAAAATTATCAGATAACTCCGTCAATGAATACATAAACACTGAAATTAATTAGATATCGCAGTCCTCTCAAGGTCTCTTAGGTATATGCACATTCTCTCCTTACAATAATGGTTTCCTGTAGTGTTAGCTTATAGCGGCAGAGACTTGAAGATTGAATTATTCTGAGTTATAAATTTAATACTTTGATTTGTCCGTTAACCTTCATTTTCCAACTTTTATCGAAGCTTTTTGACCCAAATTTAAATGAAATTTAATTGCACAGGATGAATTTCATCCGCTGGTTTAAAATCATAGATTTTTCAAAAGTGAATAAAGGAGAATTATATGGGTTATCTATTCCATTAGATCCTGAAAAATAGCAAGCTTTAGGTAAATGAAAATGTCACCGAATGATTTTTTACTCAGTAGTAACTATCTTACACATTTTTGGAAAACATAACTAATCTGACCGTACAATATGAAGTCCAGCAAAGTCCTATAACTCCAGAATTTTTATCTGATAATAGATGTCAGTTCACCGTCATAAATACGGTTGTACGTGTACACAGTGCATCAAGTTGTCGTGTAAGCAGATATCTGATACTATTCATAGTTAACGTATATACTTATATACAGCAGTATTGCCTAGATCCATAGTTTCTTTTTTCACTCATGAAAGCATCCCAGAATCAAATGAACAAGACCCCATCCTTTCCGCTATCTGTTTAAAAAGATTACTGTTTAGAACATTGAACTAGAACCACAAGTCGCTAATATAAACTACAATAGACTGAATATAAATCGTTAATTCTGGGTGAATATAAAGTAGCTAGACCATTGAAAGTTGAGTCATAACGTCGTTACAAATAAGACACAGAGTAGATAGATTGCGGTCAACAGTGGAATTAAGCATACGCGTTTCGTCCCTGTTTGTCAGTTCCTGCAAAATAAATGTGTTGTACATAAAAACTTTTCTAATTTCTCATTCTACAAGCAGAAATAAAACAAAAGTATTATCATTTCTTTTTCTTCTTCCTAGGAAAGGAGTTGATGCTGCCATAGTCTTTGGACAAGAATAAAAACGGATTGATAATCATACCAGAGTTAAAAGAAATGGTCGATACACCAACAACCGAAAATGGAATCGTGAAATTTTGTAGGAAAATTGATAAAAATGGTGATGAAGTAATCCAAATATCAGAATTATGCGATTATATCATAAAATGAACCAAAAAGTAGACCATATCACACAAAACAGATTCCGACCTCTGACTGCTGATAAAATATTCACAAATACCTCGATATCTTGAGCGTCATTTTTTTGTTTAAAAAACTTACTTACTAATGAGTGCTATAACAAAACTATATAAATCTAAAGGGTTGGTTTTTTTCGATACCCTTGACTCTGGGTAATTTTTGATTTCCAGTTTTTGCCGTGATGTGCTTGCTTATATCGCCAAGCTAATTACAACTTAATTATGATTATTCTACATGTCTAAGTAGGATTTACAATGTGGTCAACGATCGTTACCCGCTGATTAAGGCCCATAGCCATTATTTTCAAATAGATTCAAAAAATCATGTTTCGACTTAATTACAACACTTAGAATCTGGTGTTAATTAGATATTGTTGATTTCTCGATGTTGAGAAGAAAACGGCTCAATTACTTAACAAAGGTATAGTGCGATTGTCATCATAGTTTGTTTCAAGAATATTTTTGATTTATCTATCTTCTGAGGTGATCAATGTAGTTGTGTTGAGCATCTCGCAGCTCTGTTAGCTTTTCAGCTTGTAAGCTTGTAGTATTTACTTAAAATGATTGTTTTACTTGTTAGTGGAACAGAAAAATACTTTAGAAGGAACTAAGTTATAAAACAGAATAGATGGAAAAGAAGTATCCTGAATTTGAATTAAAATAAAGAATTCGGAGTTAGGTGAAAGATAAATGTAGTTATTGTTATGTCCATGGATCATTAAATATCATGTGACAAAACTGCTAATCAGAATGCTGAATTCTATAACCATGTCCCTGTGTTAAACCAATAATATGTTAACCAACACTAGCAGTCTTGAACCAACTCCTAGTCCTTAAAGGTCATCTGTATAGTATATATATATATATATTCATTCGTTCTTCGTTCGGATGTAACAGTTGTAACTAGAAAGAAACACAGGAATAGATAATCGTCTCGTATTTACCTATTTAAACTTACCAATTATACTGAGTTGTATTTCTATGTTTTACTTTTTATCATCAATTGAGTTACAAATCTAAAGAAAATACTTGTGACCACTTACTTAGCATTCTGGTGCTCTAATCCAGAGTTTAAGAATGTGGGATTTTGTACGACCATTCTATTTTATAAAGTGGATTATTATTCTCGAAGTAATTAAGAAAACTAGGCAAGAAGGCTCCGCTTGTCTGACTGTTTACATAGTTCTTAATGAAAATCACAAGACATTGTGAGATCATATTTATTCCATACTAAATAGAATATAGTACTCCATACTTTGCAGCTGATTGGTTCATCAGAAAGTTATGGTAGCGACCAAGGAAATTAGACACTTACCAGCTTAAAAGTTGTATATTAGGTGAACTTTGCCACTTCCACAACCAAGGACTGATTAGTTTAGGTGAAACACACAAACAGTTGTAGATTCATTTGTTTCAATGTACCAATTATTAAATCTCTATGTGTACTCGTTTTGTTAGAATTCTGATAGTGGATACGAAATTAAAAACCAGTATTCTTGATTTGCCTTGGGGGCTGTGAGTTCGGACTGTAATACAGGAAAGAAGTTGTGTTGACCTATAACGAGTACTGATCGACTCAACTATGTTTTCTATCTAATATCAACGGCCCTCAGCTAACCAATGACACGATATTGAGAAAATGGTCAAGGTTAGTACTTAACTACAGTCGGTCCAGAATGTATTTCGTTCAAGTTCGCTCGCTTCATAAACAGAAAAGAACGCAACACAATAGGCAGGAAACTTTAAATCAGATAGCTTAAATTTATGGATATAGTTCAGAATCCTGTTCATACCAGTATAATTAAGAAGTTACAATATGGGAATTGTAAGCCACACTTGAAAAAGAAATGAGTAATAGGTTCGTAATGATTTAAAAGTAACTTAAGAAAAACAAAAGATATAACAGCCCGTGCATCATGAAAAGTTTACAAGCAGGAGCGTGGAAAATTACCATAGTTTAAATACTAACGATTATACAAATAATAGTTTCCTGTAGGACAGCTCCGAAAGTTCGACTTCGTTTCGTATTTATCCCGTTATATTGTAATAAAGTCATACTTTAACATTCCTCTAACTTCTCAGTAGATATCAGTACTAATAACTTAGTGGTAGGTTGTTTTCAACCTGAAATTTACAGTCCATAATTAAGTTAATTAGATCACTCAAGTTTTATTTACTTTGGATTTGTCAGATTACTAGAATGACTTGATTTCGTCATGTGAACACATTGTTGTTTGTTTTTTAAACTTATTTACATAAATCAGTGATCACTCAGATAAGAGTTATTCTGAACTTTAAACCAGGTGATTTACTCTTATCAACTCGTGATAACAATTGTTTCCAAATAAACGAAATTCTCTCCAATCACCTATCTAATTATCATAAATAGTTGTAATGGAAAATAATCGCATCATCAATATACCATCCCATTTACTTGAACTACAATTTGGACACTATCGTGACATCACCCGCAAATGATCATTCTAAGTGGTCTTCAGTAGTAAAGTTACGCCCTAATTTTTGATTCCACGGGAAACTATTTTCTTTGAACATACGTTTCGATCTGCTGATTATTTTTATTCAATTATTTATGTATATCTTGTTTTATTGTTATAAACTTTCAAACCAGGCGGTTTTCTTTTTAAAAATCTACTTAAGATCCCCTAATCAATTCTCTTTCAGTATTGCTTTAAAAAATTGACAAATAAGGACACTTTACCATTATAATTCTATCCAACTTTCATAGTCTACAAAACGTTAGGAAACGTATGACCAGGTGTCTATCAACTAGTTATACCTTGTACTACTGAAATTCGATCTTATGCTAACTACTTAATTTTAGTTAATAAAAGTAATGACAAAGGCTAGTTTAAAACTGGTAAATGAAAGCATGTTTAACACATAGATTACAGAATATTGATTGATACCATACCATCTAACCCTGAATACCTACTGGATAACATCGATTTAGTCTCAACATGAGCTTTTGTGTTGGTTCCACACCAGGTCATTCTCGGCCGGCATAGATCACCGAAACTATCGGTGATTGTGATACTGGTTCGAATCGATAGTGAAAGACTACTTTCTTCAAGAATGTGGGGTCACTTCGCTGAAGAGCATCAATTGGTGCAAAACCTTTTTTTGATGGGGTTTTGTTCTCTGAGCTGGATGGTTTGGTCGTGGAGCTTTCATCGTTCTTCTGAACGACATCATCAGAACAAACTTCGGGTAGAAGTGAAGTATTCATTGTCATTGTTTACAATGACAGATTTAAGGTCAACAAGAACCAATCAACATCGAGGTGTGAAGGACAAGCTATGAACCGCATGTGAAGAAATTCGAACAC
>NC_031502.1:15316315-15339429 GCF_000237925.1 Schistosoma mansoni | reverse complement strand
CCCCCATGGCCGGTGACGACTGATCCACCAAACGAGGCGGAAGTCCGGAAGTTCGTATATCTAGGTAGCTACATAAGTGCTGGTGGTGGCGTGAGTGATGAGATTGATGCACGTATAATGAAAGCCAGAGCGGCTTATGCCAATCTGGGCCATCTTTGGTGCCTTCGTGATGTGTAATCATTAAGAATAGTTTACTTCAGGATACATTTATAACGGTACTGCAACCACTCACGAGTTACATTTCCCTGACAGTCATTCAAGTGTTTTGAAAATTTGTTTCACATTCACCATAGTAGTATCTGATTTTCCTAGCTCATTTGCAATTTCTGTATTCAAAGTAGTTACATAAACCAGCACCTAAACCATACTGTCTTAGTGATCAGATCGAATTATTCAACTAAATATCTCATTTGAGTTAAGTAACAGAATTATCTTAGAAAAACGCCTGAATTATTATCACCTAGTAACAGTAAGGTAAGATAGTAGTGGCTATACATAACCCAGGTTAGTGAACGAAATTCTCAACAGAATTTCTCTACTAGAGTTATTATGATTGCTTTACAGCCATAGATATATTTAGTTCATTTGTATTGATGTTCTCATTGATATTTTGGTCCACTATTGATCAGTCTCTTTTTGGTCTTCCTAAACATCAGTGAGAAGATTCAAACAACCAATACAAATGAATTAAAATTCATTCTGTTACACAAACCAGTGACTAGGTAAGTAACGCGATGATGGTTGAAGAGAACGGTGCTGCTTTCGAGTCCCGGATAAACATTAACTCTGGGAAACAGATAAATCCAGCTAATGAGTCCCGAATAAGGCGAAACGCGCGTTCTAGATTTTAATGCTAACCCTTCATCCATCTCTACTGACAGAAATATCTTTTCATTGGTGAGCTTCACTTGATCTTATTCTATAAATGTAAACGCGTCCTACCTACTAGAAAGTTAAATTCATGTAACTGAATTATAGAATAGTTATTTATTACATACTCTGAGAAAAATGAGCAGCGAATAAATTTTCCAAAATTTTTAACTTATCGTAGTAATAAAACGAATAGTTCTAGTTAGTTACAATGTTAATTTAGATTATCAATAAAATTTCGATAAAGCCAATGAAAAGTTCTGTCCAATAATAGTGACTACTAAAAATGAGGGAGGTAATTATTAGTCGATAAAAAATAACTCGGAACGAAAATTCAGATTAAATTCATATCCTCACTGTAGTAACATGCTAATACACATGATATATGTTTTTTAATAATTTTATGGTTGTTGAATGTTGACTTGGTTGATTAACCATATTATTTGTATTGGAATGATAGTACATTTAACAATCATATATAACGGAGAAATTTCATAGTGAATAAAGTCGACTATCAACTATAGTTGTTGTCTTTCTAATCCTTGCTTTCGCTAAATCTTCCTACGAATTATTCATGTTAACAAATTTGGTGATAAATGATTTTCACCCCTCTGTTCTATTTAAGATAAACTCTATGAGTTTTGAGTCTTGTGTCCAAAGACAGGGAGTCAGTGATGTTAATAGAACAACGCGAAATTACCAGCAAATATAATCAACATTTATTAACGTTCTAGTATGATAGAGTGATTTCCAAGTTAGAAAAACACTTCAAGCAATCTATGAAGAGACTTAATTCTTATGAATAAAACCCTAAGGATAGTGTATGAAAATTAACATTTTAATTGTCCTATGAAGCAAATCATCAAATTTTTTTTTAATAACTTAAATTAGAATCATTTTATCTGATTATTTCATGGAATATTGACATTAAATATTTATGTGTAAAGCTGAAATGTTGATCATTAGTGTGTTAGTAAATAGCATCCAAATGGGAACAGCTTATAAAAAATGGTTAAGAAGAGCTTGTAGATCACCAACGTAGATGATCTATATAGAAATGAGTGGGTGCCTATTCGAGTTAGATCGGAATGGTGTGACCAATAGCTAACTTCGAAGTCGCGCCTCGCAGTCAGAATTTAACATCGACTACCCTTTCGTCGCATCAACGTGCTATGGTTGCTTTGAAGACTACATAACAAAAAAAAATGTTATTACAGGAATTTATTAGTAACAGTAAGTAAAAGAGAGAAGTTACGACCACTACCACATGGGCCAGTCCATGGCGTGCTACTAATTGATGCGCGTTGGTTGTCCTTGAACTTGACAAGGATCGATGGACTGTTTGACATTCAGAGACCTGACTGCCAAATGATTTTGATAGGGCCCAGTGACATTTCACTGACCCTACAAGCTGTTTATTCCGACCATTGCTGCTACCTTGACGTGGTGGTCAGGCTTGCCTATCGTGATGAACCAATAGAGCTATACTGGATGGAACAATCGTTCCTCAAGGTCCTACTATGCCAGACAGGTAAGACTAAAAGTAGCAAACCCAAGGTCTGAGGGCGAAATCGTACTGCTGACTGTACAGGGGTGTGATGGCAGTAAGGTGTTTCCCTCGGACAACCACCATCTGCAGCGATGCTGCCTTCCTACAAGGACGGGTGGGGTTAGAAAAGGTCGACCTTAAAAATGCACACCTCTCCTAATCCCACGGATTTACGTCTCCGGCGGGAACGTCCCAACAAGTACGAAGCTAATACGAAAATTACTCACAAAAACGTCGTGTGTGACCGGCCTCAAGCAGTTGTCCCTTAAGTATTGTCGTCACTCTCTCAGGTCACTAAGACCACTTCTAACTCAATTTCGTTTTCAAGTACATCCAGAAGAACCCTCATACCTCTAACAGTACTCAATATCAATGTATTCATTATCAAACTCCCTCTTCAATTCCTATTATTCCTACTACCTCGATTTTAAACTCTAAACTTCCTCCTCAAGTGCCGCGATGGAGAACGATTCTAGTGCGCGAAACACTGTCTCAGGTCTACTGAAACCTCTCTCCAAACTACACATTGGAGTCTGTCATTGAAAGGTGTACCTCAAAAGTGCATTAACCTTGTGAAGGCTCTTTACTCAAACACTACCAGTTGAGTCACAGTTTATGGCGAACTGTCATCACATACCTACTGCTCGAAATAACGTTCTCTCGGACTGAATTTTCGGGAATTGATCCTCTCCCAGGAGGTTCACTTATTGACTTAGAATACGCAGATGACATAGTCCTGTTTGGTGAAGACGCTGAAAAAATGCAGAGTCTTTTTATAGAGCTGAGTAACAATGCAAGGATGTTTGGAACGGGTTTCTCCCACTTTAAATGGCCTGCGTCAATACCTGAACTAAGGATAGGGAGTGAAGCAGTCGAACGCGTGGACAACTTCACTAATCTTGGAAGTCTGATTAGCCCTAATGGGTTTGTGTCTGACGAAATCTCTGTACAGATTCAAGAAGCTCGTTTGACTATTAACAACTTACGTCACCGATGGCGAAGACGATTGAGGGAGCAGCTCGCTCTGTTCTACTTTACGGCTGAGAAACGTGGCCATTAAGAGCAGAAGGTACTAGTATTTGACCACAGATGCCTTAACATTATTGCTTGCATCTGCTGGGATTACCGGGTAAGTACTGATGAGGTTAGACACAGGGTATTAGGGGATGATGGTAAACCAGTTGATGAAGTTGTGAATCTTCATCGACTGAGATGGTTGGGCCACGTGTTACGTATGCCTCAACACCGATTACCACGACGCGCAATGTTGACTAGTGTAGGGGATGGTTGGAAGAGAGCTAGGAGAGGCTGAACCGAAACTTGACATCAGTGCTTCAAGTCACTAACTTCTAGTCCTAATCATGTTGGTAAATGCAGACTACTTGGTTGGGATCCGCGTGAGTATCGTAACCAATGTTTGGAAACTCTAGGTGACGTGGCTGAGAATCGATCACAATGGCGCCCTGAAGAGCCTTTTTAAACTCTGTTTATGTACACCGTTGACTTAATATATGACTTAATGATGACTTAATATATTTTACTATAATGCTATTTGATGTAGTCGTAGTTACAAAGCGACTTCGAAAATGAAGTTTTCGTTTATACAATATATATAATACACAATAACAATAATCATTAAGTTCATTTAGTATTGTTTGTTTGAATCTTCCCATCGATGTGTTAGGACTGCAACTGGTCAGTCTCTAATTGGCATATGTGCATGCTGTGCGTATTGCCTCAATATAGCTTTCATTCACAAGCATTATAAGGAGAGATGGATAGTGGTTATCAATGGAATCCAGGACGCGCGTTTCGTCCTTACTACCCGACAAATAGCAGACAATAATCATTAAGGTCTAATGATTAGAACGAGTTCTCTTCAATAAAGCCTTTAAAATATGCAAATCTTTACTTTGAATGATTTTATTGTTTCTCAGTGAATGCTACATAGATGTAGTATATATTCTTTTGATTATATGAATATCACTCTAAAAAAAGGTCATGCATATTTCTTACTTGAAGTTTTACCTATCTGATCGACAACTGTGACAATATATACAATGTTGTAGTTACATAGTTATTTACCTTATGACATTTCTAAATCGATATATTTGCTTATAAAAACCACACAATGGACACATACATGATTGAAAACTGCTCAGAAATAAGTATTTTCTTCATTATTGATAACATGATTAAAATACATTTCATTGGTTAGTAGCAAGTATCTCAAAATTACGAAATTTTTTCTGTTATTCTTACACAAATTTTATTCATCTGTACAATGTAAACCTAGGGTTCAAAGGGGGATATGTTTTCTGGACGCCGTAGCGCTTGCGTATTTATGAGCTTCTATTTGCAAGTAATTCGACTCTAGTTAATGATTTAAAATTACCATATGAAAATCAAAGTTGTGATCTATCAAATATTGCAATGAACTGTTCACCAAGTGAGTGAAAAATAGTAAGTAGTTTATCATATATCTTCACAAAATCAATGATTCTTAGATTCAACATAGAAATGAATTTCCTATATCTAAACAATCTGGAGATTGAAAATATCCAGTTTTCGATTACTTCTAACCTGAAAACATTTATAGTCTTTTTAACTCTATGAGAAATACAAAATTAGAGTATCTGTCAGTAGCCAGGATAGCAATAGCAAAACAGAGGCAAGGATAATTAGACCTGAATAAATAATTAGTGGATTACTTGTGTTAAAGAACCGAACACATGTAATTACTACACGATTGGAGCATTGTACAATGAGATATTGACAAGTAACAAGTAACCAAGATGACTGTTTCTAAATGGTCGAAGATTATGCACATATGACAAAACGTTCGACAGGAAGCAATAATGGACAACGCATTAGTTCGATTCACCGCTTCGGAATATTCAAGAACTTGATGAAGCTAAAGTAAGTAGACTTGTTAACAATGTGTACCTAAACTCTTTGGAATCCATACAAATTATGAGAAATAACTTCGCGCAGTGAAGCAGTCTATATTGGCATTCAGATTCTGTTTTTTTTTGAAATTTCATCACATACTAAGTACATAAAAGGTGAGTTGTCCTTGTTGGTATGAGAGCTTACAACATGGAAATTGTACTCGACGGGTGTAGGACATAATCCAAGAGTAACAAACCGAAATATATCTTCATATACTCTCTAACGTGAAGCTTAGTGAAGGTTTGATAAAACAACAGCATTGTGCAGTACGTGTGATGAAAATGTGTTCCGAATAAACCACCTAGTACTTACTACCCGACAAATAGCAGACAAGATTTTTTATAGAGAAAACAAATCGACAGAAAATACCCACTATAAAAATGAAGTTTTATAAACTCTGTGGTATGAAATTAAATTACTATTTATTTATGAAAGAAACACTACTGAAACTTTACGAAATTATGAACATAAAACATCAAGGAGTTCATCAGTATTTAGTTGTCCATCTCCGTCTTTGTCGTGCTGCTTGATAAACTTCTCAACTTGTTCTTTTTTGAATGGACAGTTAACGGGGTGCAAAAATTCCATTAACTCTTGTGAGCTAATTTTTCCACTTTTATCTCTATCAAGGTGCTTCAAAAGTTGTGCAGCCTCTGTACGGCTAAAGCATAAACAAAAATCATGCACAGTAAATGGTAAGTATTATAATAAACTAAGAAAACGTTATATAATATTGTCAAGAGTCCACTCACTTGACCATTCTAATGCAATACAGTGAAACAGAACAATAGAACCAGCTATCGAACTAACAAGTCAGAGAAAAAAGTTTCACTGTTTAAATATAAAATCCATATCGATGAGCTGACTCTTACTTGCCCTTTTGACCAATAGAATACAACGTAGGTGTACCTGAAGTATCCAAGTTATCTCCGTTATACATAACTGGTTGGCATTACCATAGATCTAAAACCCCATTGCTAATTAAATTAAACTACCTGAAAATCTTATGGAGGGATGACACTCAACCAGTTGTGTCTGTATGCGCTCTTTTTTAGACCAATGATTTGTAACCATCTGTTATAGCAACCAAAGGGAGAAAAGGTGTAGCCTGATTACTTTTGAAGTTTATTGGTAAATATTATTAACTGCAGCTCTGACAAATCATGGTGACATTCTAGTCTTTTGTAGTTGTGTAGAGGGTGTTAATTCAAATAACTTTTTATGTAATGATCATTTAAAATCTAAACATTTGGCTTTTATTACGATCTAAAATACTGAATGAATGTTTAACATCGTAACAAAAGTCGTACTAGCTCAGTGAAAACCATAGGTTATGGATGACAGATGGTTCGGCATGCTGACTTTTACCTAACGAAAAAAGACAGTTTCTCTAAGTTAATCCCTTCCAATTAAGTGGGAAAAACCAGTAGACCCTTCAGGAAAAAAACAGCTTTTTCATATAGTTCACAACTGCAGCACTAGAAGAAGCAAAACAAACGGATTCGCTAGCAGTTTACTTTGGTGTATTTCGC
The DNA here is from genome assembly GCF_000237925.1 of Schistosoma mansoni. NCBI lineage: Eukaryota > Metazoa > Platyhelminthes > Trematoda > Strigeidida > Schistosomatidae > Schistosoma > Schistosoma mansoni. The sequence goes on along the minus strand of NC_031502.1, from coordinate 15,332,526 downwards.
GTAAAAATAGGGAATCCGATTTATTTAGTGCGAATGAACACGCCGCAGTCTACACTTAGTTGTCACATTCGGAAACTCTGTAACAAACTAAAAGCATTTAGAGCTATGACGAATGCACCAGTAAGGCACATAGTACTGCCGCAAGTATGCGTTACATAAATACACAGAATCAATACGTCGAAGACGTATACACATGATAATGCACAAACGGAAAGATACTTGCGGTCATATGTATAAGTTACATACATATTTAAGTGTATAGATCGAGATACATACACTTCATAGTAAAAACATAGGTATGGATGCTATTCACCTCAGGCCACATCCCAGAGGTTACCAAACCGTGAAAGAATAAAAGAATGAAATGTATTAGGTTGCAAGTCGTCATTTGACGACGTGAACAAGGTTAACTAGCTCTAATGCACCAAGAAGAGGTGAGAGTCTGTTTCTGACGAGGATGAAAAAATAAATATCTTGAGTCAATCAAACTATTTGTGGATCATGATATTTGTAGTACAGTTGAAAATATGATTGAAGCATAATAGACTACTTCCTGGAGAAACATGATTCAAAACTAATTATTTGGGCTAAACAATCATGAGGAAAATGTGTAATTGATTATTGAATTATTTGGTTTACTAAAGTGACAAAATGAATCTTTCTGAACTGAATCAGTTTTCAATAGTTAAGTGATTTAAACCAGTACAAGATTGGGACAACTTTTCACTCATATGTATGATATACGTGCTCCATATGTACACATCACCACGTTCATCTAATGATGAAAACGGGGGTGATTCCTTTACAACTGGATAGAAGTAATATGCATTTTAGATTTTACGAGACTAAACATTTTGACACTACTCTTGATGAATTAGTTCGAATTTAACAGTGATTGATAAAAGCAGTAGATTGATAGTTCTATGTCAATCAAAGGAGAGGTGGTCTATCCAGCATTCACTTGGTCATGATAACTTTTCATAATCGTTAACTATTATTCATTCTTTTTTGACGAGTTTAGTCATTCTGTTTAAGAGATGTATGTAGTATCCGGTATAAACAAGATATTAGAGAATGGACTATGAAAGTTACGATTCTGTTAATTGAATTGAAACATAACAATGATCAAATGAGAGAACATTATGTTACAACAAAATCTTAATTGATAATACTATTCCAAAATTGACAATCGGAATTCAGTCTCCTTTAAACACGCCACTTCAAACTCGATCGAAACACTTATCTCAGCATTACACATAAATATTTACCTCTGAACTCATTGTTGGTTACATGTAACGTTACAACTGAATACCAGATAATATTCAAATAGCATTTTTAAGATCAACTCAAATATTTTACAACGTCGTTCCTAAGTGTTTTCTAAACAGTTACTCGATTCCCATCACTGTCCAAACATTGATCCTCGAACAAATAACGAGCAGCCAATCATTTGATGCATTTCTCAACTTCTATGGAATTCTCTGAGTAATATGCACACTTCTCAGCAATTGAATCATGTTTGTAAACAGGAAGAGTTATTTCGAAAATGAAATGAGAACATAGAAATCTGACGTTGCTTTGCTCAATGCCCAAATATCAATTACGGTACTAATAATTATCAGTAATTGGAGAATCCATTCACAATGAAAAACGGTTTAATTCATAATGAATAGGGAGTTTCCACGGAAATGTAAACGGTGAACTAGATTAATGATCAAATTCAAGATAAGAAGGAATTGTCTTTTCATTCAATTAGTTCCTTTGATAAACTTTTGTAAAACAAAAACTACAAACATTTCATTTCATGTGTTTCAAGCCTCTCACACACTCACTGATTTGTATGAATGAACTAAGTGTTTTATAAGTGTAATTCAGTGTGTAACATGAAGAAAGTCATTTAGTTGACTAGTGTGAAATAATTACTATGAGTGCGCACTGATGAGGAGTGCCACAATAGAACGAAACGGCCGTTTAGTGCCTCAACGTTTTCCATGGTGGTTTAGCTTCAATTGACTCATGTTCCCAACTATTGAAAGATTCATGCAAGTTGAATTTTTAGATGAACGTAAAAAGCAGGAGAGTGAAATTGAGAAACTATAATGTTATCGAGTCCACAACACACGAAAATCGTGACTTGACAGATAAATGTTGAACAGATGTTTGTTTTTGAAATGTCTTTTAACAAATCTGTAACAATTTATCATTAATCGCGTGGTTTTCCCTTAATGGCTATTTCAAATTTTTCAGCGTTTTTGGTAGAGATTATATAAATTCAAAGGTCACTGGCCAGAGTTACATATATTTACGTTAAATTTCAAACTGAACACAGTGAATTCATCAAAAATATCTCCTAGGAATAACTTCTTTACAGTGGTGGTCAGTGAATGACAGTGGTGGTCAGTGTATGACATGGTGTGGTATGAAAGAAAGCTGAAAAGGGCTATCTTCTGTTGGTCCTTCACGACTCCCTGGCTGGGGTCCGAGCGATGGTGCAACACAGTGGCTAGAGACGTTATCAGATATGGCTCAGAATAGAAGCCAGTGGCGAGCCTACTGTAACCTTCTTTTACTTTCTTCATAAAGAGTGGATATAACTTTCTTAACTGAGAGAGTTCCTCTGGTTGTACATTTCAGTTCCCCCATCATTACTCTTCTCTTTTTTCTCATCCTATTTATTTCTTCTTTTATATATACACACCTTCCAGCTTTCTCCTCCCATTCTCATTATTTTGTGAGACGCATATGTATCTGGTGCCCTTTTGTACCAATATGTATATATTTAAATAAATAAAAATAAATAATCTTTACAGTGTGTATTCGATATTTTAAATGAGTAAGTAAAGAATGCTTTCAGGTAACTATATGATAATCTTTAATAGTATTTTTGGTCACTCGATTCAAATTTACCAAACAAACAAACAATGTTTCAAATGATAGATTATGGTGTAATATGGGATAATATTCAAACATAAATTTATTGAATAAATCCTTTCAATACAATAGGTAATTTAATAAAAACACCAGTCGCCATGATCACAAAGAATGACTCCAACATCGTTGTAGTCACTACAGCTCCAATTCTTAACAAAGGTATTAGAGTGTACTACAGTGCACGATTAGTAAATCCTTATTGATAGATACAGTGTAATCTGCTACTGAAATTATCGAGTTTTCATTAAAGTTTCAATTTTATATAGTTGAGATCATGAGTCAATTGAAGCTAGACCACCATGGAAAACTTGGAAGCACTGGACGGCCTATTGTGGGACCCCTCAGCAGTGCGCATCCACGACCCCGCTTCGCGAGATTCGAACCCAGCACCTATCAGTATCGCGTGCGAGCACTTAACCGATAGACCACTGAGCCGGCATGGTGTTAATGTCTAACTTCAACCAATCCACGAAATTGAGCAACCATTTATCAACGTCTTCAGTGAGTTGTTATCTCCCAACAGACGTGGTTGGACTGCACTGGTTACTGCTTCTCACTAGAACTCCACGAAATACCTCATGGAGCCAGTCACTAGTGAGCATATGATCATTATCAGAAAGGGGGGTTTTGTGGAGATTTTAGTAATTTTATATAGTTGAGATCATGCGTCAATTGAAGCTAGACCACCATGGAAACCTTGAGGCACTGGAAGGTTCGAATCTCGTGAGGCGGAATCGTGGATGCGCAATGCTAAGGAGTCCCACAATAGGACGAAACCCCCTTCTGATAAAGTTTTAATTGTTTATTTCATTGAATAAATAATAATGTGACAGTCACGTTTCAATTAGTTAGTTAATTTTTTTTCAATTAAAATACATCGTTTTCATTGAGTTCATGTCACTTATTTTCATTGAATGTGATTTGTTTGAAGTAACTAAATAAATCAGCTGATTTGAATTGTGTTTCCTTTATAGAATATAATTAAAAAAACTAATCTAATTAATCCTTCTTATCATATGGCATAATTGTGTATGCATGTTGACTAATGTGATACATTCTCCATGTAATTAAAAGTTTATTAATTAAACAATTTAATTAAAGTACATAATGTTCAATCATATTTGTTTTATAATTACCTAATTACAAATAATAAATCAGCATGTATAATTTATAAATAACAATTATCATGGGATCAGAAAATTATGTAATATCAGGAGGACAATACAAGATGATACATAACTGATCATGATCAGTACAAATGCACACAGTATTGTTTAGGTATTTGCTGTGAATAGTTTCTATGTGATGTTTAAAGATCAAATGAGAGAATGAAGTTTATATTTTATCATGATATATTCAATGGATGAAACCTAGCGGTAATTATATTATCTAGGTTACTTTCAGTTTGTGTTAAGGTAAAACGTACTTAAGAATTCTTGAAGATCTTTGACGGGTTTTTAATACTTGCAGTGAGTATATTTTAACTTCATTACGTTCAACAGTGATATATTACAGGAAAATAGGTTAATTGACTAAGACTTACTAAATGTAGAGTTTCTACTGAAATCTGTTAAATAGGTTTTATGTTCTGCAAATTGTAACGGATTTTTCTTCGAGTAATGTTTGCAAAGGTAGCTTTTTGTGAACAATGGTTAAGTATTTTACTTTCACAGGATATATCCGTTTAATGTTTATTAGTATCACATACCCTGTAGGTTAACGTTCGTATCAACCAATACGAAATTATCAATCCGAATGATGAATTCATTAATATGCTGGTGATAAACATTATGGTACACAGATTTAATGTAGCTTAATGAGTTTTTAATTACTAAGAAAGTAAATCAATTAAAACACATTGTTCAACGAAAATTTAATGTTTGAACGAATCCGTCAAATTATTACAGTAATAACTTTGTTTAGCCGTTACATTTTCTATCTGTATTTTGTATTTCTTAGATCATCCAGCTTAATGTCAAATAATAAAATGGTTTGTTACATTATCTTAATTTACAGTACAAGAGACCAGTCGCTCGTCACTGACCTCATCTAGAAATAAAATCAATTTCATTCACTGTCTGGTTTTATTTCTTTGAATAAATAATGGCATAATGTTCCTACAAGTTATTTACTATTACTGTCTTCGTAGGCACAAATGAGAGTTACGACTTATTGACTTCCCTCAAAAAAACGTGGCTAGGAAATCTAAAACTAATTGAAATCCTGGTATATTGGAAATTTAAGATTCTTGGAGGAATAAAGTTGTGATTGTTTATATTAGAATTACTAGTGTTTAGTGTTTACATGAATCAACTTATAAGTCAATGGAAATCATAGAAAGAATTATCAGAACAAAAGTAGATAAAATTGTCAACACTGAAATGATCAATGTGCAATGTTAAGCTGAGTTAGTTTATAGGTCCATTGAAATAGTGAGACTAATAATCAGAATAAGTATGGATAACATAGGGCGGAAAAAGTAATAATGTAATTACAAATGAGGATAAGTGTTTAATCGAGGATTACATAATATATATGGTATAATGTGAATTAGGTAAGAAATAATAAATAGTAGTGGGTGCTAATTCAGGTTTCTTAAATGTTTACAGTTGTTGAAATAATAATAAGATATAGGAATAAGGTAAATTTAACTTACGAAAATATAAAGAGCATAGCTGAATGTTAATTAGTCAAATTATGTCATGTCAAAATAATTGCTAAGTGATTGAGCCAGAAGTTAGCCAAGGGAAAAGAAGTGGTCCGTTTGAGCGTCGTTTTATCACGAACCTTAGCGATCCGAAGCAACGATAACAAGTAATTTATTGTCCGTTATATCCTACATTCGCTTAGAAACTGAAAAGGAATCACTGTTTCATATTTTATTTCCCCTTCTTTTCGATCACTAAAACGTAATAGAATGATCTTTACCACAGTAACCCAAAATAAATTGCAGCAAGTATCATAAGTAATTAATAAAAGTTAACGGAGTATAAATGTCAAATGATTAAGAGAATGAAGATCAGACTGAACGATGAAATTAAAACTGTAAATTTTATTTTTATGTCGTGATAATACATAATGACTAAGATGTTAAGTAAATGGAGGTAGTCAAAAAGAAACTGTGCTACATGTTAAAGAAGTGGACGAGTATATGAACTAAAGCTTGAAAAAGCTTGGACCAGATTGCCAGGCGAAACGTTGGACTTACTACAAATTCATTCGCTGAGACTTTACAAATATATATTATTCCTATTTAATGTCTTACATCAACTCGGCGCTCAAATACTGTGAAACTATTCTCTCTAATTTAGACGAGAGTTCTTATATAAAGGGAACAATCTTATACAGATTTCCACATGGTTAAATACAGTACAATTTTAGGATTAAAATCAAACATTTTTCCAATGAAAATGACTTATTCAGACTGGAATTTATCTGGAATGCAATTCAACTTTTCTCACTGATTAGAATTATAGACTGTACATTATATAAATAGTAAGATAAAATTACAAGCCACATATTCTATGTTCATCTACACAGTACTTTGGAGATGCAAAATAAAATTTTGGCTACTTATCACATTTTTAAGTAGTTGAAAGTTTTGTAAAGAAACACAGATGCTTTCGATCAATGTGTCTTAATGACTCAAATAAAATCATTAAGATTTATCACTTGAACGTTCAAACATGCATCGGTCAATTCTTTTGTGCCTATCTTGTAATTCTCAAGGGATTTGCAACGTTATGCTACAGGTTAAGGAATATTTTCCTATGTTTGCTTGATTAAAATAGATATTTGAATAATTTTTTAATATTTTGCAATTTCAGTTTTGTTTACGTATTTAAATAGTTTCTTCTTCTGTTAAACCTTAATGCTTTTTGGATCTCTCGGTTTTATATGGAGACATTAATCCTTTTAAATCATTTTTGACTTGTCTCATATTTGTTCAACTTCAAATTGTTGGTGATTTTCAAATGGTAATACGGATTGTTGTAGGGTCTTAGACTTGGACGAAACAGATATTCAGTGTTTCCTAGTTCTCTATGATTCACCATCCGGAACCAGTCCTTGATAGAAACGTATTCACAATAATTCGATGACCTAAAGATCTTATAGTCTTATCTGTGTTATGTTCTTAAGCAGAGGTTGTAAAAGGGACGAAGAAATGCTTTTTAAATTTTTTATCTTTATCACTTGACAAACGAAAATAATTCAAGATCACTAAATTTCTACGCAACATAAAAATGAGTCAATTTAGAAATTACTCATGATTTGATTAAATCAGACAGTGTATTTTCACTATTCTCAAATTCCAGACTTAATTGGCATTCCTTAAAGACGACATCCATAAGTTAAATATGTGGAAATTTGAATGAATCTCTATTACTCTGTCCATTGGATTTCCGATGTTTTACTTATCTAGAAATGCTGCTATCAGACGCGTAAGAAATTATCTTTTCGGTCAAGTCAATTTAACTAGCCGTCTTAATAAAGTTTAATGAAGTTACAGTAATTATAATAATATTATGAACGCTTGTACGTGAAACCAATAATCAAATGTGATCAAACTGTCTATTTTTTTTAAATAAAATTAATGAATGGGACAGGACTGCTTACTTTTATATTTTAGTGAGACACATACTTGTCAACTTAGGAATACTTGTAAATAGAATTCAACAGGGATAAGATGGAAAGTCGTCCTAAATTCAAAGAGCACTGTAGAAATATTTCATCTTCTCCAACTATATGCATCATCAACCCCTTTCTAAGTCATAACCGTGAGTGCCTAATTTTCATTCTGAATAAATTATCTTAGAATTGACCAGATGTGTTTTATTCAGTTATGCTAGTTATTCTTAACAAGTGGTAATTTTCAGGTTGTTACTTTTGATCTTGATATCTTTCCTACGATTTTGATAGCTCCTCTGTGAAATATAACGTATCAAGAAGATAAACAAACTTTATGTTATTGAGATAAGTTTGACATAAAAGTAGGTTGGATAAAACGTCATTCCCTAATGTCTACTTTATTAACATTGTATGGTTTATTGATCACTAATCGGAAAGCAGAGGTAGGATTGAGTGACCAAATGTTTCCTAAACTAGTAGTGGACGAGAACACAAGTGGTGACAATCCAATGTATCTGAACACAACACTACAAAACGTCTTAGTAAAATCTGAGAACCATACGGTAAATTCTTCATTCGCAAGATATAAGTTAATTGTCTCAAAATTGACTGTTTCTTCTGTAAAATGTTAATCAATCGTCTCAGACTTCAATATCTTTTTGTTTTCACGCCAATCATTCTTTGTTTTCGTTCTCTTTTTTTGATCTTCTTAACCCCCTGTCTCCAGGCATTTCACTTTTGATTTATGATACATACTACTTATATCTGTCAACATCAGTAGCACACACCACGATATTACTAAATATTACATTCTTCGTGGTTATTGTTCCATGTAATCCAAATACATAAAATGAACAAATCACATCCTAATGAATACACCTAACCTACGCCTTTGATCTAAGTGGATTATAACTTACTGACACTCTGCTCATTATAAAAGGAATCAAACAAAACAATTTTAAAAGGTTGCAACTGATAAGTAACTGTCATTTCCATTCAAGAAAAGTAGTGTTAGTGACAGTAAGCACCTTGTCAATTAGAAAGTATTACACTGTTTTATCTCTAACATGATTGAAATAGATAAAAGTTATACCAGTTCAAACGAATGCCATAAAATAAGTATGTGAACTGTGAAAATGTAACAGTCTCTGAAAACTTCTGTACTAATAATTATCATGTACTTACTAGCGACTAATTTTGGGAGGTAGTTTCATGAGTTCGAGCGAAAAACTTCAGCTAGTGAAGTTGGGCTACGTAGAACGTGAGACAGTTATCCACTCCAGGAAATGGGAGAACTGATTGGAGTTTGATATGTACATCACTGGATGCCGGCTCAGTGCTCCAGAGACCGAAGGTCCTAGGTTCGATATTGGATGGGGTTATGAATACGCATTTCTGAAGAGACTCATACTAGAATGAAAACTCTATCCTGTCCTTCCTGATTTTTGGTGGTTTTCTAACTAAAATCAGCCTGATATATCAACAATGTAAATATGTTTATCTTCAAATAGACGGTATAACGCAAATGAGTGTTACTGTAAATTGAAATGTCTGGAATTAGGAACCACAGGATTTAAACAAAGAATAATATTTAGTTAAAATAATATATTACTTATTCAAGTGGGATTATGCACACGTTAAACATTTAAACTGTCTTTCATTGAGAACTGACTCAGTGATGAACTCCTTTCACTTACCACATACCATGGAAGTACTAGGTTCTAACCCTTGTGATTTTGTTGATGTTAGCTGCTTATTGGTTGAAAACAAAAATGAAGTGACTGACCAGTACTCCATAACTTTCAGCGGTTGTCGTACTGTGATGAAGACTATCTAAGACTCGAACAGATCTCTACAATATACTTAATTAAATAATGATTTTATTCTCATCGGCGATTAGGTTTGAAGTGGCAGTAAAACTTGTGAAGTCAACCTTATCATAGTGAGGAATTTATAGACGATGTTGGCGCTTCATCGTATGTAAAATGGATCATAAGATTCTAAAGTGGTAGACTAAAGATATTCTACTCGCTGAAAAGATCGAAGGTTCTCGTTGTATTAAGTGATTCATGTTCTCATTTACAAGCATAGTTCGGTTGGTTGGTTAATTTAATTGAATGATCAAGATCATATCAGACCTAAAGTCGAATTGATAGAAATGATGAATTTGGAAACCATAGTTCATCAAGATATCTGCACAACCTTTGACTGATTATGTGGCAAATAGCTTATTTACTTCATCCCAAATACTGGACCTCCCTCAACTTTGCTTTGTTACACCTTCATAATAATGATCTCGTTATTAACTCTTTAATTTTTAATATAGAGTGTATTGTGTTTTATACATAATTATCCAAACTGATGTCTGCGAACAGTTTTAGATTAATGGCAATTACAGAACATTAATTTTCATTCTATGGTTTACACTGCAAAACTTAGTGTAAACAGTTTTATGAGCATTACTTAATATTGGTCATCGATGTAAAGAAAATGAATTAATAAATATATCGTAAGCGAATTACTCTGACAGAATAGCTTTTATAAGCACTATTTGATAGGTAATTCAGTTCCATAAACACGTTGAAATAAGATAGAAAACAGTTTCAATGAGGACACAGTTGTGAATTCTGAAATAGATATTAGTGTATTGAAAGCCTCAGCATAACATTTAGGGTCAAAACTCGCTGGATAATTAAAGTAGGGTTGAGGTTTACGGGAGTATATTTTCCAATGAACATGTTTTTAACAAATGATCAACGAACCACTGCAATCATAAAATAAATGTATTCGAAACTGTTTTAGGGCCAATATCAACATATTTCCTCTGTATATTTAATTCTAGTTTTTCTAGTTTTTCGAACTGTCGGTCGAACAAAGTCGACAGAGTAAAAGTAGTAAATTGAGCAGAACAACGTGCGTCTGCTTTCGTGTATTAGATTTTCATCAGCCACTTACATCACGTATTAACCAAATATCAAAATTACAAAGAAAGATTAGCATATGTTTAGTAGAACTGAAATCAAACATCAGTTAACATAAACGTATATCGATATCGTACAGGTACGAAAATGGATTGAAGATGTAAGATATTTTAATTAGATTTTATGTTCAGTGGAACGTTACAAAAGGTCATTTAGAGCAAAAGTACAAGACAGTGGGATTTTAGATCAGAGACTACCCAGTAATATAAATAAACAGAAATTAATATTCACTGGCTTTTAAAATGTAGGAGTCAGATTCTTTATTCAACCACCTGCTTCTTCAAGTACCTGGAGTCCGAGGATAAGAATGAAGTTTGATTAAATAGAACAGTTAACTGGCTTGAATCTGCGAAGATGGTACGAATTATGCAATATGAAGCTCTGAACAATTTTGCGAAACGTTTTTTATGTTGACGGTCGATGAGATTCGATAACGAAATTTATTTCACAAGGTGTGTGCACGGGGAAATATTTTAAGTAAAAGTCATTAACTAAAGTTCCCTGGGATGATGATGTGATACCCTCTTGGTGAGCAACAAATAGTGTAGTTTAGAAAAGAGTAACTTCACTTAATCCAAACAATAAATATTCATTCCTTGTTTAGCTTTATTTATATAAGGAGTGGAAAAACACTCATATCAGTAGGATGTCTATAAACACTACGTAGATGTTGTCTTTTAGGACTAAACTGCTTTAAGTTATTAACCATAAAACTTAAAATGTGCCAATTGGTAAATCATAAACAGGATAAAAAATACTGAAAAAAGATCACACAATTGTCATTGGTGTTAAACTAATCATGGGTAGAATACCCTAATCTATGGTATTAAGCTTAAAAGCAAATGAAAATAAGCACCGGTTACCTATTGACTTTTATTAAGTCTTCTTTTCTTTACTGTTTCAAATTGAATAACAGCATTCAGTAGTCTTTTCGTTATTTAAATTACCTAACTGTGTATTTTAGAGATGACCTATGAAAATATTATCACCTTATGCGTTGGGATACACTAATATCAACCATTGAACCGAATTTCATATTGAACACAGTTAAATGAATGGTCGGTTTATGAAGAAACTAAAATTGTACATCGACATAATCCAATTGTAAGACAATGATAAAAGATCTATTTTAACAATCGTATTATTTTTATTTTAGAATAAGAATAAACATTGACACTGTGCGTTTTTCATCACAATACAAGCGGTTTCAATGTGCATGTAAAATAAAAATGTTGACAGTAAAATATAACAAACAATAGAATTATACGTCAACTGGTTAATATCTACCAGTAAGTGCTCTTGTTAATTCTGGTAAACTGATTTGTCCATCTCCATCACTGTCTAATTTACAAATGAAACTCTTCACTTCTTGACGATTGAATTTTGCATGATGTTTTCTGAAATATGAACTTAATTCTCTATTTGTAACAAATCCATTGTGATTTTTATCAATTTGATTGAATATACATGTTACTTCTTCACGACTGGTACCAGGATGTAAAGAAGAAAAAGAAGAGAATTAATTGATTCAAATTGTTTGTGTTGCCTATCATGAATAAATTCAAAAAAAAACTAATCATACAGAAATCCTCTGGTATTCACAAAACATTCTCCCACTTTAGAATAAATAAGCCAAGATAACCAAAAGCTGAATGCTGTATACTTGTGTGGACTTATAGCCTTTTTCGTTTATTTTTTCAGTAATAATTAGTAATATTTGCCTTCTAGTGTTTTTTATTTGATCTCGTCACACTATATTAAAACTCACAAAATTATAACAACCTGCTTTTATAGAATTAGATAAGTTTCCAATGTAAAGTGAGAACGTAGTGACACAGTATACCTTAAACATGAATATAGAGACAATATTCAATGCCTGAGCTTTGCTGTCTTCTGTAAATCATCTTCCTAACTGAAACAATCCCAAGCTTATATTGGTAGGAAGTACACTGTTATGTGTAATTTCGTCTCTTTAGGCATTCAGTTATCCATTGAAATTAGACTTTAAGAAATGTTGCTTCGAAATAAAATATCAGTTCGCTTACATATGATAGAAAATATTTACATGGGGAATAATTATGACTACAACGTTTCATCATAAACACCGGAATAACATTCTCAAAAAGGAAAATATATCGTCTTTTTTTCTTCCTATTCTGTACATTTGTACGTAACTTAATTTCTTCAGTAAGCTAGCAGCAAATGTGGCTTTCACTGATAAACTCGGTAGTTAATTTATTCGTTAACCAGTTTCCCGTAACCTAACCGTGGTCGTATCCACCAATTATTTTTGGTAAGACAATGTAAAAATAGAGAGATAACCTTATTCTTATTTAAGCCAATGGATTTGATGCTGAAATAAAAATTTATCAACAATAATAAACCACATTATACAACTTTATAAAAATCTTTAGTGAGCTCCAGCATTAAACAAATCTGATCAATAATATTCCATACATTGTTCTATTCTCTAGAAGCTATATCGAATCAGAAATAGTGGAGAAGTTAATTTGAAGGCAAATATATCCGCCCTGTTTGTTATTTCCTACCTTTGATTCTTATGGGAAATCACATTTTGTATAGGCTTAATTGAAGTGGGGTTCCTGAGTAATTCTTATCTTGAAAAATTGAATCTCCCAAAGTTGAGCGATTCGCTTATTAGGACACATGAGTAAGACTAGTTTGTTTAAATTGTTATGCTTTTTGAAAATAAACAGTTAACCATACTCAGTTTGTCGTTAATGTATAATATTTGGTAAAATATAAAACTTCTAGCAAAACTCTTAAACTTCATCCTCTTCAGTGAACAAACCTAATGACAATCATTTCATCTTAACTAGTTAGTTTTGAACTCTCAATACGTAGCTCTTCGCTATGAAATATTTCAGACTAAGTAGATGCATAATTTAGGGAATAATGATTCAGTTGTATGTATTAAAGAAATCTCATGTCATTAACTATTATGTATTAATTTTCTACATAAACTAATTATCTTCCGACATCTTCAAGAATACAAACTTATATTGATCAAATGAGTATTACAAGTTTGTGTTCTCGTATCCGAGTTGTTCCATCTGGGATTTAGAGGTGATCGAACATCAGACGTAATCAAAAATCGTTTAACAACAACGATTAAAAGGACATTTAATTCTGCTAAACTGCGAATAACCTTTACTAGTAAGAACTTATTTTCTATATCCATAAAAGATTTTACAAGTTTAATTTGGAAAAACTAAAATAAAATTTTTGTTTAAATGATTGACAAAATGTTTTATGTTAGTATTAAAATACAGTTTTTGACGTACGTTATTGGAACATTCATGATTGATTTGGCTTTTACTTGCTGTAGTTTCAAGTTGTTAGGTTGATGTATACAAGAGTAATTATAAGCTATTCTTCAAGATCGGAAGTAGTAGTAGAAATATACACAATAATAAAGAGGATTAAAGGAGCTCACATGTTTTCATGATAAAACATCAAGTGAGTTTAATTCACTCAAACATTATGACATTAAATTAAGATAATTTACATTTGAATACTTATTAACCATTCTCATTGTGATCAGCTGACTTATATAAAATAACTACAAGATGCTTGATTCTCCCAAGTGACACACTTCAAGTGAATTCATCAGCTTTTAGTATTTAGTAAGATGTTAAGTTAGATAAAGTATGAAAAGAATAAGCTTAATTTTCAGTTGAAACAATAGAGTACAAATTACTGACGCCATAGTGTGAATGAACAGTTTTGTTGACGTAAGCCATAAGTAGCAATCTGTTGAAAATCAAAAGCTAATTAGTTTTGTCATTTAAAGGAAAAACCATCTGAATGATACGAATGAGTGCAATAAACCCGCTAATAGGGTAAATTTTAATTATTGAGGTTTCATTCTGTTAACTTATTTTCTGGGTTCCCCTTTAATAAAAACTCTATAGCCAGTAAATACTCAAATATCTAACATTAGTAAAATTCATCTAGCTATTAGGATCAAAGTATTCTGTGTACTAACACTAAACTGTTTCTAAAATTCTTAAACCATAGTTTTACTGGTAATGTTCTAATCAAACGTAAAAATAACTTCACTCAGAATTCCAAATAAAATTAGGTTCCCTTTCACAACACTTTTGTGGCTTAACTCCAAAGGATGATTTTTTTTCTTTCCGACACATTCGCTTCAACATCAGATAACCGAATTTAATTTCCCTATTAATAAATTTTCTTGTTTGGCATACGTATATTCCTTCAATGTTATTCTCTAACTTTAAAGTGAACATTTTTTCTGTTGCCATAATTACAAACTATGGAACAGAGCAACCTGGTATTTTATCTTAGCTCAGTTGATTACTACCTTCTCACAAAGATTTTCCTGTTATCTAAAATTCAGATGCTACATGTAAATCTCCAAGCTATACTGTTTGGTTATAATTGACTGCTGAATAAATCTTAACTGAGACATATGGTAAAACAACGATGTGCCCGAAACCTTATCAAACAATGTGATAATGGTAAGGGAATCCCATATTCAAAAAGTAAAACGTTAAAGATATTCCAAAAAAGTGATAGAAAAGTCTTTTTTTCGTTTACCTTTTCGACATTTCAGGAGTACTTTCAAACACTCTAGTAATTAGTCAGTTTATTTTAATCAAATTCTTATGTTTAGAAAAGAAGGAATTCGCTTTGGTGTCATACGTGATTAATGTGTTGAATAAACTGACTGATTTATACATATTCGTGTATAGAGCAAATTACACACCTTGTTTATTATATTCATACCACATCATTACTCGTGCCTAGAACTTTTCGAGGTTCATTTAATCAAACGGTTTATTCATACGAAGTCAGTAGCGTTGTTTACTGAATCTATATAATTATACAAAAACTAAGGACACAGATGAGAAAGTTATTATAACTAAAGAGGAAACTAGTGTAGGAACAATGACGATAAATGAGCCGTTAGCGAAATTCGATAAAATAAAACACAGAAATCATTTGAATTTCAATTGCTTTCCAGATTCTTATAATTCATGTCCTTTAGTCTCGTTTGTTCTTAATGTTTGCAGAAATTATTCAAAATCAACACTACCATTGTTATCTATACACATGGAAGAAAAACATTTCTGTGTATATTTTGCTCCAAGTAATCTGAAATATACATATAATTCTTGTAAAGAAATACGTCCATTGAGGCTTATGTTGATTGTATCAAACAATGCACGCAGTTCTTCATCCATAAAGTGAAAAAAGGGAATAGAGGGTAAATCATATCAAACATATGTTATAGTTACATACTGTTGATGTGTTCTGTTAGAACTTATGAAAACATACTAAGTATCTATGAGTGAAAAATAAAGTTATTTAATGATGAAAGCCAAAAAATGAAGTAACTATGTGTTCATGCATGAGAAAGAGCTGAGGATTATTTTGTAACGTAACGAAATATAAGCAGAGATGGATAGTGGCTAGCAGTGGAATCCAGGACGCGCGTTTCGTCCTATTTTGGACTCGTCAGCTGGATGTACCTGCATCTGAGAGTTGATGTTCACTCTGGGACTCGAACCCAGTACCCTCGCTTCAGACTAACCAGTTGCAGTCCTAACACATCGATGGGAAGATTCAAACAAATAACACTAAATGAATTTAAACTTCACCCCATCGCACAAGCAAATGGCT
>NC_031502.1:15312624-15316115 GCF_000237925.1 Schistosoma mansoni | reverse complement strand
GAGTTCAAGTAGGACGAAACGCGCGTGTTGGATTCCACTGCTAGCCACTATCCATCTCTGGCTTTCCATGCTTGTGAATTAAGGCAATATCGAGGCAATACTCACAGTATGCTCATATGCCAATTAGAGACTGACCAGTTGCAGTCCTAACACATTGATGGGAAGATTCAAACAAACAACAGTAACGAAATATAGTTTGTTACCAGGAGGAAGAAGGTCAATAACAGTTTTTTTGGAAACCAAAATCAGGTTTCTGCCACCTGACAGCGATAGCCTAAGCGTATTTTTATGATTAGTGTTTGTTCACTACATAACCACTTATTTCTAACTCTTCACTCTTTTGTAATCATCAATGTTGTAGAATATTTTCTAACATAAGGCATACATTTGCAGACTTTATTTAGTCTCTTGAATTTATCAACATCCTTGTTATACTAAGCTGACGTGTGATCACAAAAAGTTTCAATCCAATTCATTTTTTGTGAATATTTTCAATAAATTTTATGATTTTGATTTTTAAACATTGTAGGTTGCGTAAGCAGCTGAGGACAACCTGACGAAATACAGTCAGCTGATGTTATTTCGCTCATGTCTTACTCTCCTTCAATAAAAATTGGAACTAATTGTTTGAAATTTACAGAAACAGGCCAACCATACAGCCAAATTATCAGTGACACACTGGAACAATTGAATGATTTAAAAATTCAAGATATCTGAAACGGTATCCATTTAAAAGGGAAAGAGCAACAAAGAGACTATCAAAAGAGCGAGTGAAACAAAGGCGAGTAGTCATAAGGGTCACCATCAAAAAGGCGTGCATTAATAAAGGCGACTATCAAAAGGGAGCATATTAATAAAGTTTGCTGTACAATTTCAGGTGACGGAAAATGTAAAGGTCATAGACTTGATAACGATTAGGTATTTGAGGTGAAAATGTAATGATATATAAAATAAATTTATATCTTTTAACAGAACAACAAGAAGACGAAGTTGATCTAAAAAATGTGATGTATTCGCACCCTGCATTTCAAACAATATGGTCACGCATATACTTGTCAAGGTATTTTTTATAAAAATTATTAAAGGTCAATTACAAGAAGGTTCAAGTGGAAATTGTAGTATTTTCACAGTTGAATTCATGAGTCGATGTAAGCTGGACCACCATTGAAAATCTGGGAGCACTGAACGGCCCTTTCGTCCTAGTATGGGATTCCTCAGCAGTGCGCATCCACGATCCCACACGCCAGACTCGAACACAGGCTACTCGTTTTCGCGAGCTTACGCTCAGTTTCTAGATCACTGAGCCGGCATCCAACGGTTTTAATGTCTAACTTCAACCAATCCACGATATTGCGTGACCGTCCATCATTGTCTTCAGTCAGTAACTGCCTCACAACAGACACGGTTGAACTCCGATGGTCATAGCTTTTCACTAGGACTCCAGTAAATTCATCTTGAAGCCAGTCACTAGTGAGCACAGGAAACTGAAGGTCCCGGATTTGAATCCCACGTGCGGGATTGGGGATGCGCGCTGCCGAGGAATCCCATACTAGGACGAAACGGCCGTCCAGTGCTTTCAGGTTTTCAATGGTAGTCTAACATTGATCCATTCATGATATTAATTTAAATAATCCACTTAACGCGTCTTCTCTCTCTCTCATTTGTCAACCAACCAGGTGACAGGACATTTTTCGTCTCTCTCTACCCAAGCAGTTAGTCTCAATTCGGACTTACTCATTTCTAGGCTCAAGGCTAAGCCAGTTGTCCTATCGATCAAGGACTTAATCTGGATCAACACACGTTCCATTTTATACATTATTGGGTAGACCGACCAAGGACTTGACACCCTTTTGCACTGATTACCTTTATTAATATGAGTCCTTTTGAAACTCGCCCTTATTAATGCTAGTCCTTATTAGCGTGCGTCATTTATATCCGCGTCTTTTTTCACCCGCTCTTCTGATAGTCACTCTCTCAACCGCGCCCTTATTAGTTTGAACCTTTTAAATTACCCTAACTAGAAAGCTAGAATCTAGTTGTAACTAATAAGTATATATTAGTGTGTTTCTAATGTAAGAGAAGCTGTAGCACTTAAGTGTGTTAAGAAATATTCGATTTTTAATCCATATAACTGTTATGGGCAATCTCATAGAATGATTAGTCGTCATAAACGGTCTGTTACGGCTACAATGAGAAATCTAAGAGGTGTATGCAGCGATAACTAGGTATCGGAAATAATTGGGTTTTGGGTGGGAAACTGGGCAAATAAAGTGTGGTGTTTGAATGAATCAATGATTCCCTTGTATTGATGACTGTTTTGATTTTGAATTCCAAATACAGTACATTTGTTCGTGCTCATCTAATACTTCTTGATTAAATTGCGTTATTGCTGGGATTACTAGTTTATACTATAATTCAAATACTCTTAAACATCACATCGACGTCGCGATGAAGCCTGTGATGGAACGGTTGGATATACATTCAGATTTTAATGCTTTTGAGGATTACAATGAGAGGTCCGAAATCTGGGCTACGACCAAGGAAGGTACTGAGGATTTTAATATTGTGGCTCATTTCCTTACATTCATCGGAAAGAAGCATACAGCTTAATAAGGATTTTGGAATTTCCAGACAAACTGATTTCACTCCCTTATGCAACCCTCAAGGAACTACTGTTGAACCGTGTGAAGCATACAAATTTCGAATGCGGTAAAGCGGAAAAATTCAATGAAATGACTCGCCAGAACATCAGGAATTCCGCTACTTTACTACGTCGTCCCAGTTCAATACGTAATGAAGGCTATTCAGATAACAATTCACTAAATTGTGAAACAGTCCGCGAAAATGAGCACAAGTTTGGTAAATGCTTGTTCTGTGGCAAGCTTCACCCATGTAATTCATGTGTATTTCGTAATTCTAAATGCTTTGAATGTGGTAAAACTGGACACATTCAGTCAGTTTGTAATACTACTATTCATTTCGCTGAAACTAATGCTAAGGTAGATGTTTCTAATGATCACTTGTCTTTATCCAAGACTTCTAGAAGCAGTATAACGTCACATAACAGTCCAGAGTTGAATGAAACCCAGAATCATTGTGAGACAAAAATTGCTAATCAACCAACTTCTTATCAGATTTCTCGTGTTACTGTACCATATATGGTTTGTCGTAATAATTCACATATTTCTGATGAGATTTCTTACAACTCTGAGAATAGCATGTTGAGTGAGTCAAATCATGATCAAATCCAGATTCAGTTTTGGTAGATGATGATTTTTCTAATGATCCATTATTCTCTTATGAAACTCTGAATAACTTCGAGGGAAATATTTCAGAGAAATCAAATTCTGATGTCATATCAAATGCTATTTGTCGTTTTAATGGATTTATCTCTAGAAATATCCCTAATGAATGTGACAAATGTGTTCCGAATGAGTCGAATTCTAGTCACATTTCTGATGTTATTGTATCAGATGTTGCATATTCTCACG
>NC_031502.1:15275213-15312424 GCF_000237925.1 Schistosoma mansoni | reverse complement strand
ATGAGGCAGATGAATGTTTTCCATTCGATTGTTTGGCAGGTGAATCAAGCCTAGATGAATCACATGTCTTGATTACATATATCAATGCATATTTATCTGTGTATTCTAATATGAATAACAAAAAGAATATGTATCATAATTTTTGCACAAGTCAAAGTCACATGATGGAATACCTCAAATTATATATCAGTGTGTATCCCCAAATACTCACACACAGTAATCGAAGCGTGAGATTTGAGAAGATAATGCAAATTGGGAACGTCGAATTGGTTATAACATTGCGACATAAGGACCCAACATTATTTCGTGGGGGAGGATAGTGTTGGAAAGTCTGTGATGCAAATTCTAAATATCAGTGGTTTCACTACACAACCAACATGATTATATACAATTCCAGGAATCAGGTGAGTCTGTTCCAGTTTCGGTTGTTAATTCTAATACTAACGAGTGCATTCTAGATAATACAGAGTCTACATCCAATACACTGTCGGACAGATGCAAGATGAACCTAATAAGATGTACAATCGATTACACACACTTACACTCCAATTTGAGCTGCGGAAGATGTGGTGTTTGAATGAATCAATGATTCCCTTGTATTGATGACTGTTTTGATTTTGAATTCCAAATACAGTACATTTGTTCGTGCTCATCTAATACTTCTTGAATAAATTGCGTTATTGCTGGGATTACTAGTTTATACTATAATTCAAATACTCTTAAACATCACATCGACGTCGCGATGAAGCCTGTGATGGAACGGTTGGATATACATTCAGATTTTAATGCTTTTGAGGATTACAATGAGAGGTCCGAAATCTGGGCTACGACCAAGGAAGGTACTGAGGATTTTAATATTGTGGCTCATTTCCTTACATTCATCGGAAAGAAGCATACAGCTTAATAAGGATTTTGGAATTTCCAGACAAACTGATTTCACTCCCTTATGCAACCCTCAAGGAACTACTGTTGAACCGTGTGAAGCATACAAATTTCGAATGCGGTAAAGCGGAAAAATTCAATGAAATGACTCGCCAGAACATCAGGAATTCCGCTACTTTACTACGTCGTCCCAGTTCAATACGTAATGAAGGCTATTCAGATAACAATTCACTAAATTGTGAAACAGTCCGCGAAAATGAGCACAAGTTTGGTAAATGCTTGTTCTGTGGCAAGCTTCACCCATGTAATTCATGTGTATTTCGTAATTCTAAATGCTTTGAATGTGGTAAAACTGGACACATTCAGTCAGTTTGTAATACTACTATTCATTTCGCTGAAACTAATGCTAAGGTAGATGTTTCTAATGATCACTTGTCTTTATCCAAGACTTCTAGAAGCAGTATAACGTCACATAACAGTCCAGAGTTGAATGAAACCCAGAATCATTGTGAGACAAAAATTGCTAATCAACCAACTTCTTATCAGATTTCTCGTGTTACTGTACCATATATGGTTTGTCGTAATAATTCACATATTTCTGATGAGATTTCTTACAACTCTGAGAATAGCATGTTGAGTGAGTCAAATCATGATCAAATCCAGATTCAGTTTTGGTAGATGATGATTTTTCTAATGATCCATTATTCTCTTATGAAACTCTGAATAACTTCGAGGGAAATATTTCAGAGAAATCAAATTCTGATGTCATATCAAATGCTATTTGTCGTTTTAATGGATTTATCTCTAGAAATATCCCTAATGAATGTGACAAATGTGTTCCGAATGAGTCGAATTCTAGTCACATTTCTGATGTTATTGTATCAGATGTTGCATATTCTCACGAACAATGTTTGTTGAGTAGAATCCCTAGTCAGTGGTATGATGAATCAGAGGGAATATCAAGTTTTCCTGAAGCAATCAGAGAACCAGTTTGCCCAGATATGGAGTTTGCACAGGCAGAGAATCCAAATCAAGTTCAAGATCATCCTAATGAGTATGAGGCAGATGAATGTTTTCCATTCGATTGTTTGGCAGGTGAATCAAGCCTAGATGAATCACATGTCTTGATTACATATATCAATGCATATTTATCTGTGTATTCTAATATGAATAACAAAAAGAATATGTATCATAATTTTTGCACAAGTCAAAGTCACATGATGGAATACCTCAAATTATATATCAGTGTGTATCCCCAAATACTCACACACAGTAATCGAAGCGTGAGATTTGAGAAGATAATGCAAATTGGGAACGTCGAATTGGTTATAACATTGCGACATAAGGACCCAACATTATTTCGTGGGGGAGGATAGTGTTGGAAAGTCTGTGATGCAAATTCTAAATATCAGTGGTTTCACTACACAACCAACATGATTATATACAATTCCAGGAATCAGGTGAGTCTGTTCCAGTTTCGGTTGTTAATTCTAATACTAACGAGTGCATTCTAGATAATACAGAGTCTACATCCAATACACTGTCGGACAGATGCAAGATGAACCTAATAAGATGTACAATCGATTACACACACTTACACTCCAATTTGAGCTGCGGAAGATGTGGTGTTTGAATGAATCAATGATTCCCTTGTATTGATGACTGTTTTGATTTTGAATTCCAAATACAGTACATTCATTCGTGCTCATCTAATACTTCTTGATTAAATTGCGTTATTGCTGGGATTACTAGTTTATAAAACAATTCAAATACTTCAAATCATCACATAAAGTCAACTTGGTTGACTCCACAAAAACACACTCATAGCTTTCAACTTACTAATAACGTGATCCTTGTTTCGAAAAAATCCAATAATATAAATGCCATTATGAATGGCTACACATTCCGTGGCTTATCTTTACGCTTGAATGTGACCAAACAAAGCTCAAGTCGTAGACCTGATTCAAACAGATGATCAAAGGTGGAAACTCATTCAAATAGGATCTTTTTATTTGAGGGTTTAGAAAAACTTTTAGCATATATAACTGCAATATAGAAATGATGCTCAGTTCGGTACAATGATATTCATTTTATTGAGCAGCCTAAAATTTCTCGAAACATCGACTAACTAATAACAGATTCTAACAAAGTATTCCTAAGGCGCAAGTAACGTCCTAAACTAGAAACTTTGGTACGTCTAGGATTATAGATTGTTTCTTCCATTATTTCGAGAACATGAATATATCTCGTCTTTTTACACGGTAAAAATATAATTCGTCTAAGTAATTCTTTGAAACTTTTTTGAATATTATCCTCTGTATATTATTTAATTGAACGTTTACGCCAATCACTTTTTGAAGAAAACAAAAGAATACATTAAACATGTCTATATATGCTATATTAAGTAAATAACAGTTTTTAAAGAAGAACGTAATTAAAAATCTGAATTTTATGTATATAAGACTTCGTATTATTTATCGTGGCTTTAGATGACACGCTTTGGCAATGTCTAAATTTCCTGACAAAGCTTTGGTCAGTTCTTCCAAACTAATTTGACCATCCGAGTTGTCATCAATTTTTCCAACGAATTCCTTAACCTCTTTACAGTTATATTTAGTAGAATTTGACCTCAGATAAGCTTTAATTTCTTTTTGTGATACAAGGCCATTATGATTTTTGTCAAGTTTTCCGAATAACTCAGTAATGTCAGCAATTCTAAAAAGAAAGAACGGGAAAAAATTATCACTTAGAATATGTAATTGGATGAAACGACCAAAAAATATCCATAACAAATTGCTATGCAATTATAATTTTTGTTCAATAGACAATATCTTAGTCCAGCCTTGGGAAGATAAAATTGTAAGTTGATAGTAGTGAAAATAGCAGAAGATGGTAGGAAGTCTCGAAGTATGATTTTCAGAGTTATTTGATAAAAGTTCGTCTTGACGAACAACAGATATCAGACGAGTTACAAAATCAGGGCCAGATAACCTCGATGGACTTGAAAGAAATGGTGCCTGAAATTTAACATAAAACGGATCCTAAACATATAAATCCCAATGATCTAGTTATAAAAGATGATAAATACTCATCGCATGCTTTAGAAAAGCATGTAGTTGAGACGGATCATATAGGTAATACTAACTTGAAGTGGTCTAGGTTGTATACTCACGTTCATTGAAGCTGTATGCATAAAAAACTTCAAGTCTTTTTGTGTACTGCCCAGTAAGTTATATTTTTATTAAACCTAACCCGTTAGTATAACTAGATTTCAGAGTAGTGTGGTTTATATTGTTCTAGTTTATATTTGTTTCTTCCTATGTTCTCATTTACATACTTCACCTTTTATTTTTTATAATGTCTTGAGTTAAGTGTGATCAAAATTCATGAAATGTATTGCGCTAATTTAATCACTAGATTAACCTGTAGCCCCTCTGGGGGCTAATGCCTGTCCCAAGCCCACAAATAGGAGGACGGTCGGGCATGGGGTTAGCGACCCCATCCTGTGGAAAACCAACTCGCTAAAAAACGCTAACCAAGAAAAATTATTCAAACCATTTTAACTCTGCTCAACGAGTTTAAGGAAGAATTATGACGTCTCTTTCTAATAGACTGATCTTTTCAAAATAGAAAGCGAACAACATAGTAAGCCGTTTATCAGGATGAAGCAAATATGAGATTATTGTTCTTCTGAGTAAGCAACTTTGGTCTCAGTAGTGTTAGATACTATTTCAAGAGTTAGTTTATTTTATGTATCGTACAGTTAAGCAAAACAAGGAAGGTTGTTTAAGTTTTTTCATCTCCGAAAAGATTCATGGCTCAATTAACAATTGGATATTCAGAGGTAAAGATTTACATTAATAAGATAATCAATACATTTAAACCATTCTTTGTGTGGCTAAAACCCTTACAGATGTTAACCTAGTTGATTCTATCCATCTTTTAATAGATTTACATACAATTTATGCTCCACATTAAAAGTAAGGGTCGTGTTACATCTAGTGTTTCACACCAATGTTAACTTGAGAAAGTTATTTCAAATGCAGAAATAATGATCGTAAATGAAATAAAATAATAATAAGTAAACGTCAAAACGTACGACATTGGCTTTGAGAAAAAATTGTTCATTGTCTCGTATCAAGCTGAAAGCATCCAGCAATACTATTATCATTGTTAACTATTTATACACCAGTTCAACCAGCTGAGTGACGAGTGGGTTTGTATAAATCATACTCTTTATCTTATTTTTTATAAAGCTCAGTACATAAATTAGTTTACTTAGTGAATTTTTCTTCAAAAGATAATTTAAAACTTCGATACGAAATGAATAAAGAGAAAATGTGATTTTGCATAATGTAATCACAATACTGGTGAAACATGAGACCTGAACCATTGATATGCCTTTTAAGAAAAAAAATTATAATCTGTAAGTGATTTTCATTACCAACTGACATCTGTTTGGGTTACAGTGAGCACTCAAATGGACTAGACGTCTATTCTGTCGTTCTATGAACTCCGCAGCAGGATAATCGTAACCCAACTATGGATTAAACCCAAAGGTATTCTGCCTTATCACAAGTGTTTAAACTTTAGACCAATGAGCCAGAATTCAGTGGTTTTATGTTTGCTACTTCAATTAATTCTCATTACGGTACGACAATCTTCCTCTTTGGTGTTAGAATACAGGCAAAATCTAACTACTAGTAAAACTAATCTCCATATAACTTTTTTAATCGTAATAAAAGTGAATGCTCGCTAGTCAACCATAATATTTCTAACACATTCATTAAGTATCTTATCTTATCACATATATGGCCCACTATTGCAGAAGTTCGACAACTCTTTTATTTCAGTTCTTAATGTTTGGATCCAATATTTCTTTGAACAGTGCACCAATAAATAATTTAAAGCCTCTTAAGTTTGAAATGGTAAGCGAACCAGTTCGACGTTGCAATGATTTATTATTTGCTACTTAAAAAAATATTAACACAACCAATAGAACACAGTGATTTGAATATTACAGTTGAAAAAAAATTATTTGCTTGAATTTTACGCAATTAGCTTTAATACCTAAATGATACAAGAACAATCAATATTTGACAATAGGTAGATGACGCAAATACTTAATTCATTACATTCTGACATGTTAGTTATGCATAATTCTTTGATCTAGTTTGAAATGTTCTAACTTTTGTAACTAATTATTATTTTTGATACATAGTTTTTAAAAAAAAAGGTTATTCTTCATATATACAAATGAAATGTCGTCATTCAATTTGGGTACAACTTATATCTTTGATCTATAACACCAGTTTAAAAATTTCGGCGGTCTCCTTAATTGAACCGACAAGATGATGCATCATAAATGAGCCAAAAAATGTTTTTTTTTTGTTTGAAAAGCCAAAATATTTTGACGAAACAAATTTATTATTATGTTTTTATTAAAGGCATTTTCATTTAATAATTTTAGTAAATCTATAAAATTGTTGATTAAACATTTGAAATTATACGACAACCAAATATTTATCTTCGTATTGTCCTGAAGTCTGTAGTAAAGGATCTTCTTTGTGACGAAAATGCTTTCATAAATTCATGCAAACTTATTTGACCGTCTCCACTTTCGTCAAGCTTACGAATGAATTCTTTGACTTCTCTATTTGTGACTCTCGCATCGTGTAGTCTTAAAAAATATTTCAGTTCTTTAGCAGTCACGTATCCATTGTGATTCCTATCCATGTGGTCAAAAATAGTGCGCATTTCTTGTTCTCTGTATATACAATAGAGAGACAAAACTTAAGTTAAATATTCTCCATTATATAATACAACATATAAAAAGGTTTGTGACGAATCAAAATTATTCCGTTTAGAATAAACAGCAATGTAACTAAACTGACCAGTTGCAGTCCTAAACATCAATGGGAAGATTTAAACAAGCAATACTAAGTTAATTTAAACTTCACCCCATTGCACAAGCAAATGGCTATCAGGACTCAGTAGATGAAAGGATAACGCGATGGCATTTGAAGCGAAAAGTACTGGGTTCAAGTCTCAGAGTAAACATCAACTCTGAGATACAGGTACATCCAGCTGACGAGTTCAAGTAGGACGAAACGCGCGTGCTGGATTCCACTGCTAGACACTATTCATCTTTGCTTACAATGCTTGTGAAATAAGGAAATATCGAGGCAATACGCACAGTATGCATATATGCCAATTAGAGATTGACCAGTTGCAGTCCTAACACATCGATGGGAAGATTCAAACAAGCAATACTAAGTGAATTTAAATACCTTACTTTTCATAAAATTTTAGGTTTCTATGTGTAAACAACTTGATACTTGTGGTCATCATGTCTACACAATATCTACTAGAATAATTTTAATTCTTATTGTCGTTTTCAAAACTACAACTAACATATGTGTGTTTTAAAGTATAATGCTTGTAATTAAGCGGTTAATTGTTAATGAAGAGTATTTAAAATAATGAAGTTAGGAAATTTCTACAACTATGATTGTAAATCTCTTATGACGAAATGATTTATGGCATGCCAAAAGACTATTATTGGTCAGATTATATTATAGGATTCAAACATTTGTATTCTCTTAAAGTCGTCTCTCCCACTGTACAACTGAAAACTATGTAAGTGGTTTATAGTGAATAGCATTTCAATGTATTGATTCTCATTAATTTCTAGTCAGACAAACTACATCATTCATAAGAAGTGTTCTCATTCTAATTATTCGAGTCGCTGTCGTTTATCCGATGAAACCCAAGTTATATCAAAGATTTTCTTCCAAACCTATATATTCAGAAATCAAATTAAGACAGATATTCATCATTTTTTGATTTGCAATAAAGTATTGCTAAAGATGAAAATTTTCTATCAGAGGATTTATCTGTAAATTGTTTTCTATTCTTTAGTGATAAAATAAACTGAGGAAGCAAAAAAAACAGTAGCTCTTTTCATGTACAGTTACCCAGTTACGAGTTCATGTTATCTACTTCATAAATCACATGCATCCTTTTATTCTAAATACACTTCTAAGATTAACTGGATTGTAGAAACGGATTTTAAACGTATCTCAACCAACTAAACTTTTATCTAGTAAAATCCAAGTGAAAATAACAAATCCATTTAATCAATTAAATTCGAAGGATTAATAAGAATACCTCAAACGGGACAAGAGTATTTTCCATGACGATTATCTTCTTAATAATCTAAGGAAATAAGAACTCTGAAAGGATGGACGAAACTAGTTGAAACCAAATCCAGACATAGTTGAGTTGAAACGTAAACATATAGCCAGAATAAAAAACAAATAGGAAATCGAAATTATGGCCTATGCAAACTAAGGGCTAGGGTACAAAAGCATCTTTTATCACATACTTATGTGATCCAGTTAGAAAAATTAAAATCTCAGTATAACAATTTAAAAATAAGACTCTGTAGCAATAGTTAGGAAAAATAAGGGTGAAGAAAATAGACTGTTTTTACTAAGACTCTATTTTCCATATGTTTTCCACTTTTTAAATGTTTAAACATAAAGTAAATCAACACAATTGCTAATATCCTACATTTGAGCAAATTTATAAGAATGATACATGGTGAAACAATTTAATTCCATAACACTATTAGAGGGAAATTAGTGATAACTCAATGGTTTAGCTATATTTTGTCACTGAATCCTCTTACCGTCTGTTAATCTCAAAAATTCAATATGCACACAGTGATCAAAGGTTTCTAAGGCTTCATAACTATTCTAAGAATGTAAAATTTATTTTATGGATTCGGAATGAATTCAGTGAATATCGAGTTAAGGTTAGATCATTTGAAGTTGGAGACAAACAACATTTGGTTAACATATTCGAATTAGATTACTCAAACATTCATGTAAATGCCTGTAAATAACTTTGTAACATTAACAGAAAAGTTATTAATTAAAAAGAAAAGACATTTCAACATACGTCAGCTGACGATCCATGTTTACACACGTTTTCTTCTTGAAGAATAAATAGGAATTGTGTGAATTTTATACATGAAGATAGACAACTTGTATTTATAGCTCACACATACTCTAAACGTGACCATCTTTTATTGGTGTTTACTTAAAGTGAAATGAATTATATTCACGCTAATTGTTTACTATCATATGTGTTTGGTATAATGACTCATTTAAATCACTAAATTGATGTAAATAGAACTTTACTTAAGTTTTAATAAAAGCGAAAGTAATCATAGTATTATGGTTCTTTTTCTTGTTTTATTTTTACATAGTCAGTTGTTTCATATCCTTTATAAGTGGATTGTTGACTAACGCCGTAGTTTAAAAGTGCAGAAGCGTTAGTTTCAAAGGATAGTTATCAGTTTTTTGGCCGGACTTATTGTTTAGGACAGAATTTCAGTAAACTACAAATATCATGGGCTCAAATTCACATGAGATATAAACATAAAAGTGTCGATTTTCTATATTTCAAGGAAGTAAGAATTACTTTGAGTAGCCTACTGGATCACATCATTACAGTGTTGCATTAGTTAAGTAGAATATACTACTTTATGATGAGTTCAAATGAACAGTTATGTATAACTTACAAATTTTATTTGTAAACAACTCCACTGCTGCACATTTCTGTGAACGCTATTTCACACAACTGAGATATTTCTGTTCACTTTCTACAGCCTCTGTCCTTTTCAGTTTATTACAAAAAGATAACCTTTAGAGCTGAAGAAATATTCTCCATTATTTTTCTACAGAATAAAAGAATAAGACAGAAGTTGAGGCGATTAGTAAAAATGTAATTGTTGGTCATCAATTTGTTTCAAAGGCGACTTGTAGAGGGAATCCTAATGAATCTACATTAAACAAAAGGTTAGCTTCCCAACACTTAATTTACTTTACACTTGAAGATCTATATTATTAAACTCTTAAGTGACAAAAATAACGAAGCAAGTTATCTGAAAATTACTAGGAAAACTCTATTTACAGTATTTGTCTGCATTAATGCTTACACTCAACGTTGTTGGTGTTTAGTCTGTTTTTAGCAAGTATTCGAAGGACTTTTAGATACTCTAGTGGTGGGGTAATTAAATGCCGAACTTCAGTTTTGTTTCGATTTGCATAGGTATGTGAAAGAAGCATCTTTCTACATTTTGGAAGAAACAGAGAAGCCATGACGAACAACGGAAGCTATTTTTGCGAACACTACTGCACTTAATTTAAAGTTTGTAAAAACCTAACATCTGGTTTTGCCCCTTCGTTTGTCCTATAAACCACAATCTGTGGTCTGATGCGTGATTCACTGCCATGACCTTTGCTATTCCAAAATTACTGTTGGCCAATCAGGTGGTAGAATGGTCTTCGTCTTTCTACCCCCAAGGCCGTTTAGTCGTAAGTCGAACTTCCGTATTGATAAGTTCAAGTTTGAACTAAATAGATAGCCTGTCGTGTCAAGGCCTGGTGACGAATTCTCTCCTTCTATTAGTGGGCAGACAGATTAAGGATGTAACGAATTACCTATGAAACTGGTCAACAAATTTCTAAACGTTTTCTCAATCTGATGAGTAGGTATTTTTGTATACCTCCGAAGATATCAATGCAAACCAAATGACTACTAAAAATATCGAACTTGGCTTGCATTGCACTTTCTGTTTGTATATTGATCTGTATTAATCAAAAATTATGATATTAAAAGCCCTATGTACTAAATTGAACGATAAATTTATCTATCTAAATGAATATTTTAAGGATCATTATTACATTTACTGAACTCTACTTTTTTTACTCTGCAATATACAGAAAGTTTCCTAATACCTAATGGGAGGCCTCACAACCAGACATTCACTCCAGTTAAACATTTGTCTGCAAACACGGAAGAAAAAACTACCTCTAAAAATCAAATACTATTATTCAGGTTTGGACACCAAAGCGTTTTAACCATACACACTTGTCTAATATTATACATACATTACCTTAACTCAAGCAGCTAAGATGCTAAAGGGATGTGAAATGAAAAACTTTAAATACACGTCCCTATTGTTAGTGTAAAGTAACCAGACTAGTAATTGGTAAGTAGCTGGACTATTAGTGATGGAAACTGGATTTTTAACTAATAAAAGTTATGAATCATTCCAAAACTGACGAAACTAGGCTTCTTTTATCATTCCCAAATATGTTTAACTTTGATAAGCATGAATAAGAATTTTACTAATATGTAAACATTTTATTACACAGAATGTTTAACTTAACCATGAGTATCGTTTACCACGTGTTAGTCTTCACTGGGAATGCTCTTTGGGATAAACCCAGGTGATGTTCCATATATGTATCAGGAGCTATAAGTCCCGAGTTAAGTAGATGAAAGTTTCTTGCTGTTTACTTTTCGTTCCTAATTTACGCTCATATGACACTAATAATGAGAAATATTTTTTATTCAAATGAAAAGCATATTCTTAGTTCTGTGGTGAAAACCACTATATCTTCATTTAGTTATGATATTTTATCAATATCAATGACTAAGATAATGAGGAGACTCGTTGTGTATGGGATTACTATGATATTTAGAAGTATTTGAATTAATGTATCAACTAAGAATTTCCGAAATAGTGATATTTAAGGCAGGTAGAACTAGATGAGCACAAATGAACGTGTTATATTTGGAATTCATTATAAGCTCAAAGTCAAGTAAAAAGGAATCATTAGGTAGTACAAATACCACAATTACGATGACAACAAGCCATCAGGTTGATTTCTTAACCCATCAGCTGATAAAGATTCGTTTGTCTGTTTGGATTTTGGATACATAAATACCTTGAAAAATATGGTTCTCTTCAGATAGTTATTCTAACCCTTGATCAATATGAGATTCGCTTTTTGATTTTTGGTAGTCAACGGACATAACCTTTGTCTGATTTCGTCGCCTTCAACTATCAGTATGAAATTTTCACTACCCTTTAACTCCACAATTTCCAACGGTTGTTAAATAATTGTTTGGAAAGGAACCCTAACTCATCAATAAGCTTATATTACGTGACAAATAATTGGATATTCAACCGAGCTCATAACGGTACAAAAAAACGACTGAGTGTGCAAATATTATTCAGCCTTAAAATAAGTTAAAGCGGTAGATATCAAAATAATTCAACGTGGTTTTAGTTTGACGATTCATTATTTAAGAAATTTATCTACAAATAATCACATTTTGCCCCCAAATGCCCTAGTATGGTCGAGGGTAGAGAGAGTCCACTCTCCCTCTCGAAATGCTCTCACATGGCCACGTTCATACAACCACTGCCAGGAAAGTCCTACTCACTGCCTTCTCGCAGAGGAGATGTTCTTTAAGAAATTGAGAGGACAAAAAGTGAATTTCCGGCATTTTAACCGAGTTGGTGGAAACGGAGGGTTCACCTAGTTGAGTTGGAAAACCCTGATTCCAAACCAGTCGTACACATGGGCTCCAGCATCCTGAGGGAACAAATGACGTATGGACCTATTGGCTACCATGGGACTGCATCTCCTAAACTTGCTCCACTGTCTTGCGGATTTCATAGTACTAGCCAGAGACTTGAATGCACAGGTCGGGCATCTAGGCACAGAAGTGAGTCGTTTAGGTGGCCAATAGAGATTTGTTAGTCGCAGGTCAGATAACGGGTACCATCTACCGCAAATTTGAGCAGACTACAACCTGTCTCTGGCTAGTACTAACTACCAGCACAGTCACCACCGACGTGCTACCTGGCGTCCTCCATTTGTATCTCAAGCCTAGACTCAGATTGACCACATCGCGATCAACTATCGCTCGCATGGTTGTGTACAAGAATACCGATTCTCTTGAAGTACCTCTCTGGACTCTGATCATGCCCTTGTTTACACTAATCTCATCTAACGTTTCAGTGGCTAACAAATTCATCGTCCAAACGGATCGATGTCAGCAAATTGGTTTTAGCTTCCGTTGCAACTAAATATCAAACCGAGCTAGGTTCAAGGGTAAATACCATCCCACGGAAAAGTATAGATGAGCATTGGTTGCATTTGCATGACGACATGAAAATGGCGAGTAAGGTCGCTTGCGGCTTTGCGAAATGTCCACCTGTAAGCACTAGGTTTCTTCAGGCTCCTTACAACTCATTGAAGTTCATCGGTCTACTCTGAGTGACTGCGAGTTTGACCATAAACGAAGACTGTTACGTAATGAAATTGGACAAAGCTTGGGTCAGAACCGAAAAGCCTGGTGGTCGGAGCGTACTAACGAGTTGGAAGCAGCAACTGCATCTTGTAACTTCCGGAGGCTCTTTCAACTCATCCGAGACACAGGCAGCAAGAATTCTGGTGTGAGTGAAAAAACTGCGAAACTGACAGGATTGCGACCGATAACATATACCGAAATCTTGGACGATAGTGAGTGTTTCAAGCAGCAGTTTAAGTGGTCTGCTGTCGAGGCGACGTCGATCAGACTGTCCTGCTCTCCATAAGAAGTGGCGACTGATCCACCCAACGAGGCAGAGGTCTGCAAGCAACTACGACTCTTGGAGTGCCACAACTCACAAGGCTCAGATGACTTACCTTCGGCCCTTTCTAGAGATGCTGGTGACTTTGTGGTTAAGGAACTGACTAAGCTATTCACAAAGGTCTGGCAAATAAAGTGTTCCAATATCGTGGAATAAGTCGATAGTTGTTCTTATCTCTAATAAGGATTCACGTCATCTATGCAATAACTATCGGGGGGGTGTCTACTTTCGATTGCGTCTAAATTATTGGCTTCTACCATACTTCGTAGATTGTTCGAAACCCAAGAAAGATTGACTCGTGAGGAGCAGACTGGGTTCCATTCTAGTCGAGGATGTATTGATCGTATCTTCACACCTCACCAAATGTTAAAACACAGTCATACTTATCACAAGCCAACAACCATAGTGTTTCTTGATATCGGGGCCGCCTTCGATTCCCTGGACAGGCGTCTATTAAAGGATGTGTCTGAGAGGTTTATTAACATCTTGAAAGCCCTACATACTAACACATCAGGTAGGGTGAGGGTACACAATCACCTTTCCCCATTGTTCTATTCAAGCACTGGGGTTAGACACGATTACCCAATCTCATCATTTGTCTTCAACTTTGGTATCGATGACGCACTGGAAACGGCTCTGATGGATGTAGGCAGTGAGGATGTGAACCCGTTGCATGGCGAAAATCTTTTCGACCTTGAGTATGCGGATGATATTGTCTCACTGTGCGATGATATCCAAGCCATGCACATCGCACTTGATCAGTTGGCAGTCAGTGTCCATTGGTATGGCATGTGTTTCGCACCTTCCAAGTGAAAAGTACTTTTACAATACTGGTAAGCCCCTGATCTTGCACTCATCCTGGGTAGTGAGTAGGTAGTAGTCGAGAAATTCGCGTATCTTGATAGTTGCATAAGTGCTGGTGGTGGCATGTGTGATGAGATCGATTCATGTATAGTGAAAACTAGAGTGGTTCATGCCAATTTGGGCTATTTTTGGCGCCTTCTTGATGTTAATCTGGCTGTAAATGATCGGATCTACAACGCGTCGGTGAGAGTAGTTTTGCTTTGTGCTTGTGAGACATGACCTCTCCGGGTTAGATGTTAGACGACTCTCTCTGTTTGATTATTGTTGTGTTCGAAGGATTGCTGACATCCGGTGGCAACATCATGTTAGTAATGCTGAGGTTCAGAAACGCGTGTTCGGGCACAGTGACGAAACTTCAACTAGTGTCACTATCTTGAAACATCGACTTCGGTGGGTTGGACATATTCCACGAATTTCGTCTCAGAGAATTCCTCGTCGTGCATTATTTGTCGATGGTGGGATCGGTTGGAAAAGCGGAGAGGTGGTCAGTGTATGACATGGTGTTGTGGTATGAAAGAGAGCTTTACAGGACTGCTTTCTGTTGGTCCTTCACGACTCTCTGGTTGGGATCCTAGACATGGTGCAACATAGTGGCTTGAGACGTTACCAGTCATGGCTCAGAATAGAAGCTAGTGGTGATCCTGCTGTAACTTTTAATTTCTTCAAAAGAATGAACGTAACTTCTTTGATTGAAAGAATTCTTTCTGGCTATATCTCTGCTAACTGAACTATTTCTCCCATTATTATTATTACTTCATTCTCATACACTAATTTCTGTTCGTTGTCGTTTTTCCTTTATTATGTGAACTTTACATTCTCTATCTCTTCACAACTTCATTTTTGTGTGGCTCATGTGCATTTGCTGCCCCTTTGTACCAATGTTTATGTGTTCAAATAATAATAATAATAATCACATTCTATCTCTGGGTTAGTAAATGATCTTATGGATTCAAAAAACAAGTTTACTCAATAAGTTATTTGTAAATTAATTTAAAGCAGATTATAGCTGGGGATGTTTTGAAGAGAGCACTATGGTTTATAACATCAACCTATTTTTACATTATGATAGCTTCCTTATTGTTGGCTTCATAAAGAAATGAAGTAATTTTTTAACGTGGTTGCAATGGATAGTATAGTCATGAAATCCTAATATTTCAATGGCAAAAATAAATAGCTGAATTAGAAAACTGAGACTAGTTTTAGTCAACTATTATCAACATCTATCGGTTAGGTGCTCCGGCGCGAGACTGGTAGGTCCTGGGTTCGAATCTCGCGAGTGCGGGATCGTGGATGCTCACTGTTGAGGAGTCCCATAATAGGACGAAACGGCCGTCCAGTGCTTCCAGGTTTTCCATGGTGGTCTAGCTTCAATTGACTCATGATTTCAACTATGAATATACTGATATCTCCACAAAACCCTTTCTGATCTATAAAAAATTTACTCAAAGGCAAGACATAGATTACTGTTGAATATTTTGGTTAATTATTTTACCTTTTTTGACATCTGGGATTAGTTTACCTCAATTTTCACTGACTTCAAGTATATTTTGCCACGAAAATGATAGAACATTGAAACAAAAATGAACTAAAATTATCATTATATTTGATATTTGAATGAAAACAAACGCATACAAAAGGTAATGAAAACCAACCTTAACTTTATGTAATGTGCACCAATCCCTCATCCAAATATTCCTCCAACGTCTACATTTCCATAGTTTGATAGGATGTTATTCAGCAAAGCTTTTGCACAAGAGGTTGTAGTGAACAGAACACGAATGGGGAAAAACCGCACCAATTATAGACTTTCTCACTAAAATCTGACAACCATACAATAAATAGTTAATTTGCAAACTATCAATTATTTGTCTCAATCTTGACTGTTCCTTCTGCAAATATCAGTCTATATCCTCCGATTATTATTGTTCATGCATTTCCATACCAACTGCGTTTCGTTTCCGTCCTTTCTTTATCGATCTTCTACTGAAATACATTCAGTCCCCGACCATCATTATACACTACTTATGAGGATGTAAGTAGTCAACACCATAAAGTAATTTTTTACATTTTCGAATTACTTTTAAGGTGTATCTAATATTTTAAATAGTGTCATTAAACACTGGACGTCAGAAGTCAAGTCGGTTTTTCGAGAACAGAGTTTATTCACTTCACAGTAATATCAAAGAAATTAAGATAATAGTTATGGTGGTCTAGCTTCAATTGACTCATGAACTCAACTAGTAAATTACTATAATATTCACATAACCCATTCCTGATAACCACTATCTAACAATTTTTCAGTTTGATTTTTGCATATAGACGTGATTTACACTCAGTTGCGAGACTCTAGGGATTCAGTTTTCTACTCATTTGGGTATTGTAAATATATTTTTATTATTCCAAACAGTCAATTTATGTTCAGTTCATTTAAAATTGTCCGGTTAAACATGTGTCTTTTTGTTTCTAGACTACTTGATAAATTCTCAGTAATAGTATACTTTATTATTATTATTTCTATTATTATAATTATTCGCAAAGATGGATATTGGCTAGCAGTGGAATCCAGGACGTGCGTTTCGTCCTATTTGGGACTCATCAGCTAGGTGTACCTGTATCTCAGAGTTGGTGTTCACTTTGGGACTCGAACCCAGTAACCTTCGCTTCAAACACATTTGCGTTATCCACTCACCTACTGAGTCGTGATAGCCACTTTCTTGTTGAATGGACTCAATAGCTAAGTGGCGTTTGAAGCAAAGGGTACTGGGTTCGAGTCACAGAGTGAACATCAACTCTGAGATACAGGTACATCCGACTGTCAAGTCCTAAATAGGACGAAACGCGCGTCCTGGATTCCAGTGCCTGCCACTATCCATCTTTGTTTATAATGCTTGTGAATTAAGGCAATATGCACAGCATGGACATATACCAATAAGAGACTGATCAATTGCAGTCTTAAACATCAATGGAAAGAATCAAACAAACACTGCCAAGTGAATTTATTATAATTATTGCTTTCATTTTTGGAATATTTTGATGGTAAAAAATGTTCATGTGATAAGTGCTTTATAATATCTATGAGGTGTTTCTGGTTTTGTATGTATAACGGACGTATAGTCTGAAGAAACTCAGTCTCTTATCATGTTGCCAAAATTTAAAATAGATTATTGAACAAACTTTAGTGTCAGTTAGATCATACTTATGACAAAATACACAACAAGCATGAATAAATTGTTCAGAGTTTAAGGAAAAGTATTAAATAGATTCACATACGCCAATGTTTTTCCACTTCAAAACTTTATCAAGGATTTGGTTAGGGTCATAAGTTAAAAACTCTATCTCTAATGTTTTAAATCCTAATCATAGAACTAGCTTTTCACTTTTTTATCTTTTTCACTTCACAGAATACAAGGTTCTTCATGAAGTGGGGTTGGAAACTGACTTTTTATTAATCAGATTTTTTGAGAACTGTATAATTGTTAGTACCTGAAGTTTTCAAAGTGAATTTCATTCACTTTGTTTACAAAGATGGCTCATTTTATATTGTTTTAAGTCAATCATTAACTACTGTATGAGATTCCTTGAGTTAATTTTCACCGGTTTAGTGTAAACAAGACGATGGTTGATTTCTTTAAAGTGATGGTAAAAAACAGAGAATTGATATTGTTTCTAAAGTGGTTTTACTCTCACCAACGTGAAATATTTTAAAAGACGACAAGGGTTATTCAAATTCTATATCCATATACGTTGTAGTATTTTCTTAAATATAGCTGTCAATCCGTATTGTTAACTTGTATACAACATGAGGAAGAACTCTTAAAAATTGTTGAAAATTTCAATTTTACTTTTACTAATGTAATTATGGCTTTTATTTCATACAAATGTTTGCAATTGCACGACTCTTACAATATTGATTTAGCTTTGAGTAGCATCCTTTTATAGCAGCTAACATAAAATTTAAAAAATTACATCTAATTTGGCTAAGCCCTTTTGTTAACTTATTTAACGGACAGTCATTCGTACAACAACAACCTATCTATACTATTGTATCTTTATTATGTACCCTTGAGCATTGCTTACTGCCTACGCATGTATTCATTCTGCTAGCCTTACTATTAGTCGTTCAATTGATTCGATGATTCATTCATTTCCATTTGTATATATATGTACATCTTAATCCTGTTCACAGGACTGTACTCGCTGACTCGGTCAATCGGTCGCTCGCCCATTCGACTCTTACGTTCACTAGCCTGCTTTACGGCACTACTCTTTCATGCTTGCTTAACGTGCCTGTAATTTTAGATATCTGTGTGTGATCCAATAATAAACGCAATCAACCCTTCGTATTCGCCTTCTGATTTATACACCGTTGGGGCGTTATCGAGTAACGGTTATCAGGACAAACAATATACGAAGTTTAGGGATAATATCGAATATCGACCATCACACTCTACCTATGATATACGATGAATTGCATGCTTAACATTTTTATATAGCAACCCGGATACAATGTGTAAATTTATGACTTTTATTGCATAAACTGATGACAAACTTTTTCAAGGATACTTAGTCATTGTCCATGGTTCACAGCTGTTAGTCATCTTGCGTGTTTTGGCCAGTGCTCTGACATCTATTGACCAGTGCTCTGACATCTATTGACCAGTCATAGAGTATAGGTGAATCTAGACATCTCATTATCGTTTGTTTATCGTTACAATTTATCAAACGAATATACTTTCCATTGGAGTATTTCACTTTTAACTAGTTTCCTTTTTTTTCAGTAATGCAGCCAAATACCAAGTTTATAAGTTAATTCCTCGTAAAATAGAATTACACGTCGACATCTGTAAAACTATTGATCTAACTATCCTATTTTTGCTTCCCACCTTTGTAAGAGAATAACTTGACCTGTTGCTTCATGATATTATCTTTTCCACTGACTTAGACTTTATTTATAATGATTTCATACTAGACGGAATAATTCAGAGAGAATAAGGAAAACCCATAGATCAATATCTCTAGTTCATGTTTCCTGTAAATGTTCTTGGACCTAAAGAACTCTATTTGCATAATTCAGGGTCATTGCAAGATATATATGTACTTTACTGGCATGTATTTTCCAAAGGCTATAAAAGTGACTACTCTACATAGGGTACCAACATAACCTAAATTCTGCTGCAAGCAATTCATGAACCTAATTCAAATGTATTCTTTGTCGCATGCTGATGAGAATCTGTAAAAATACAGATTCTCGACTAGTAAAGGATTGTAATTACCTTATATATCTCATAAAATGAAAGGTTGTAACGTTTATATCGTATACTGTCGAGATAATAAATGATGAGAAGACCTTGCTGTGGATGAAGATAAAACAGGGGTTAAATGTATCTCTGTTGTAAAAATAGTTTAGGTTTATTCGGTTTCATCCCAATTGGTTCTGAGTAATCTTGTACATCATGACAAGTTAATAGGGACTTGGTAAATAAGTCCATTATCTATTAGATGGAAAAGAATGGCACTGTCTATAGATTTAGTGACATCCTGTCCTAACCGTCCTCACACCTGTTCGAGTGCGCAAGGATAAAGTCCGTTCATCACGGCCTATGTAGCTAGCCTCACAGAAGCAGTTAAACTAAACAAAATACATAAATTAGTCCATTATTGGTATACTATTCTTAATTAAGACAGTATTGGCTGATTAAATAATTTGTATTTTAGAGCAGTAAGATGACGTTTTAATCAACCTATTAAATCAACGCCTCAGAATATCACTTCATACATCCCCTTTGAAGTCTAGTTCGAAGTAGAATATTCGTTATGACTGTAGCAGTCTGTCATATTTTTGGCTTGGATGTGTATTTCTTCATAATATCGATGAGGTATCCGTTTCGAAGCTAGGTCGTCTCAGCCACAGAATCCGACGAATACATTTCAAAGATGATGTAGAAAGAGAAATAGAAAAACTGAGAGCGAATTTACAAAACGGATGTCCCAGTAATTCATAATTACACATAGTTAAAGTGTACATTTGTACAACTGTCTTTTTAGGTACGTTTTATGATGGAATAAAAATTAATTATGGACTCTTTCATGCACTGAAAAAATAGTATGACTATTACTAATATTGTAGTGAACAGAACATTGGTTGGGGACAATCGATTGTATTTAGGCACAAATTACAGACTATCTCAGTAAATTCTGATAACCATAAAATGAACAGTTAATTTGCAAATTAATAACCAATTGTCTCAATCTTCACTGTTCCTTCTGTAAATACCAGTTCATCTTCTCCAATCTCATTGTTCATGCATTTTCCTACCAATTACGCTTCATTTCAGTTCCTTCCTTATCGGTCTCCTGCCAAAATACATTCTATGTCTGACCATCGCCATATACTACTTATATGGATATAAGTAGACCACACTACAATATTTATATGATAGTGAATTTATAAATGAAGAAAGTATGCTGTACATCTGTTGATCTAATAAATTTACTTGTTCGCATTCCAGTTTCCTGGACTTCTTCTTAAAAATTTATACCATATCTTCATCCACATCTATATATGTCGTTTTAATTTATTTTCAATGCCATTAATTGTATTCCATCGATTTTCAAGCTTAACACACTAAATCACCAGATAAACAGAATGCATTGATCAGCTAATTTTGTCGCTTTTGTTATTCAACATTCAAAGATGCATAGCTGAATAGTTTATAACAAATTAAATGCACCGAAACACAATGCATATTTGTTTTACTCAAGTGGATGAGTTTAGTGAAACATAAGTGATTGGCAGACCATCGCCTGAGTACAACTATACAAGTTTACATAGTGATATATATATATATATATATATATATATATGTTTACATGCTAATATGTTAATAAT
Organism: Schistosoma mansoni; assembly: GCF_000237925.1. NCBI lineage: Eukaryota > Metazoa > Platyhelminthes > Trematoda > Strigeidida > Schistosomatidae > Schistosoma > Schistosoma mansoni. Next base: position 15,291,287 of record NC_031502.1, on the reverse strand, counting down.
ATAAGCACACTGATTGTGTAAACGATTAACACGTGATACTAATTAAACGTTTTTATACCATTGCTGTAGTTCTATAGTTTTATTTATTGCTAATGTTGATTTTACTTTACTTACAATGAGATGCAACTTATGGTAACAATGTTAATAGTAATAATCATAAAAATAATGATTGATTTTCTTGTTTTAAAAATCAACTAGTTTGTTTAGTCAAAAATTGAGTTTCACACTTTCATGTAGTTGCAAAGAGTAGCTTCAGTCCAATTTGTTTTAAGCTGAGACAAGATCACAGTAATTATGTGAATTCTTTAGTACAAACGTTTAAAACGTAGAAAATGGTAAGAATACAAATTAGAACTTTACAATAATCACACAGAAAAACGGTATTTTAATGAAAAACGATGGGAACTGTGGAATAATGTTGTAAATTGCACAGAGGGAGACTTTATATGAGGGTCGATTGGCTTGTGAAGTTTTCTTAATCTATATTTTCTCAATCCATAATTTCCTAAGATTAGTATTTAGACACTGTCTCAATTTCTACAAAACAAATTTACGTGCAAATACATTATGTTCTCAAATCTTTCTACTCATAATCTTGCTAGCATCTCGTTCCTGTAGGCATTGCATTCGAATCATACTGCGAACCTTATTTCTCATTGGATTAAGTCCTTACATCGCTACCTATTCGTTTGTACACAGAATCCAAGTAAATAAACGTGTTCATTTTTCGCTGTTTTACCACGTACTTGTCATAATGTAAAAGGAATTTACGAATGAGGTTGTTGATTCATCTATATTTTTCACTTAACAACCAAGTAGAATAATTATCAGAAAAAAAATTAAGAACCATTTAAATGTCTTCCAAAACAAATTGACTGGAATGAACTCAGGTGGTCGATATTGAAAAGTTTAACCCAAGACGGGAATAATGGACGTGACAAGCAAAGTACGATTTTCTAGTGCTTGGATTAGTTTTAAATGAAGGTAAACAGTGATAAAATACTTTTCAAGATGTTAAAATGGGGAATAGTTAGACAGCTGACTTCAGTAACGATATTATTGATAATAAATAATCGAATTGTTAATTGTTTGCATAACCTAACAGTTTTTTTTATGTAACAACATCAAAAATAATAGTGTAAAAAGGGATGCTTTAAAACAGAATCTAGAAGGAATATTTTTTAGATGAACTTGATATTCTTGGCTTTGTTTGCAACTGGAAACAACTGGAAATGATTGACCAAGACAGTGTTGGATGTAGAATGCTGATGGGCGGCCTATCCTACTCCACGAGGCGTAACAGGTGTAAGTAAGTAAGTTGTTTGCTTGTGAGTTTATCAGGGAAGACAGATGAAGTAACCAGTGATTTACCAGTGTGTCTTCCTTTAATAAATCCATTCCAAACCGTAGTTCAGCATAAACCTCTGACTGACTCATCTTACTTACATGTAAATTATACATTTTTCGCTGTTAATGAGAATTCAGACCTTTATTTCGTGCAGCAAGAATACGAAAATAAGAAGAAAGTAATCATTATAGTATAAAATTCTCCATATCATTAGATTATTTCGCCACGCAGTTAATCAATGCCCAAACTTCATAAAGACCAAGGTTTCTTAAAGACATTTATCTGTTCAATTAAAAAGAAATCAAAGTTTTCACTATCATCAAATCTATTTTAACCGCAGAAAAGTTGGAATTCGTTGATCATAGACTACTCAGCTTTTAAACAAGAATGTTTATCTTTATTTACAGTAGCCATCTTTGCGAAGGTGAGAGTTTCCTAACCCTGTCAATTTAACATTCATGTTTTATTATTTATGCTAAAAAATCAGTTTCATGAATTCATTCCTTAATAGTGATTCAATTATTATTATTCACACAATTATTATTACTACCACTATCATAAACATTATGGCTACTGTTATTTTCCCAAATTCTTACTATTCTTACTTGGCAAAAATAATGATACTACAGTTTTTGAGTATCACTTTGTCATAGTTGCTATAGTTCCTTCCAGTTTCTTCACACTACTAAATCAAACTTGATTACAATGAGAGAAAAACTGATCGAATTGTCGAATCCACAAATGTCATCTATGCTTTGTAACTGAGTTTTGTTTTTTGTAAGTTTATCTCTCATGTTCCACTCAAAAGTTGGATCTATTCAACAGATAAAACTCATTCACTACGATTCAATAAAGTTTTGATCTATTATCTAGACATTTTCCTAGAACAAAAAAGGATGCAAATTAGTTTAGCTTCATCTCGACTTAAGTAGTTCTAATGTATAATTTTACTCCATAACTTTTATTACTTCTAGTAATAATAAAATGTTCAATTTACCTAATCTTAAAAAAGTAATTAGTCATTCTACAGAACACACTGAATGAGATTTAAATTGAAAGATGTGCATGTGTATGTGATAATATATACCATCGAACATATCAGTGTGTTGAAGATAAAAAACAAAAAAGTAATTGGCGAGAGAACCTTTAAAATAAATCTAGTGCTTTCTCGTGGGCAGAAGCATGATCTGGTTCGTATTGTTTATGGCATTATGCTCTCAACAGGGATATAAAGGAAGTATTTGTTCTCGTTTTCATGTTAAAGTGATAAATCTTCTATGAGACAGAATATCAGTCGTTGCCATCTAGTGTAAGCTAGTTCGATTGTTTATTTTAGACTCGGAAGTATCTTGTTGTATAATTGATAAGAGTAAAATTATTTCTACAAAACTGTGGATTTACGACGAAAATACTTGAGACAGTTATATAAATATATTTTGTCAATATGATATGCATGATTCCGATATTCTGTGAGCTTTTGTTCCTAATGTCTTATGAAACTAAATGTCGAAACACGAAACTAGGAAATCTCCCAACTCAGTAATTACATCAAAAAATGTTAAATATTCTGCTATTAAAGTAACTCATTGCAGTTGTTTCGGATGCTGAAAGCATCGCAAGCTTGACATGAACTTATTGGTAAGACACTTGGATTTATGTTTGCTTTGGATTTCTTTTGAAATATGGGGCCGAAAATATATAGAAATATGTATGGTAGATTGAGACTCTAACGATAACTAAGATACTAGTTTATGGCCAGTTGGCAATTATTCCACATAACGTCTGTAGTGAATAAGCTTCAGTAACCCGAGAAAGGTAGTTATTTGCTAAGGTATTTAAGCACGAGAAAATAACTACTACCCAGAAACTTCTTTCCAACTAATTTACATTGAGTTGTATTACGTTATGTTCAGTAACCAGAATTATAACATCAAATTGATTCTAATTAATATAGGAACGTATATTACTAAAATATCTAACTGTTCCAACTTTATATCTGTCTTAAATGAAAGTGACCTTTTATATTAAAATCATTACTAGTTTTGTACGCATTAACTTTTGGGAAATGTATTTGTGAAATAAGTTCCAGCTATACCATATCATATGTTTACACCGATTAAGACCGATAAGAAATGAAGGTGAAGTTTCATATTTTGAGGCAACAATATTCTGGCGAATGCTAATTTCAGTCTTGGTTAAATAGTATTTCAGTGGTCAAGCAAAAATAAAATACTACGCAACAAAATAGGAGTCTGAAGTTAAACCTTTTGCAGGTTTATCAGACGTAGTCTTTAGAATTTCTAACTCTTTATGGGTTCAAAATCGTCAAAGAAATACGAAATGAAGGGAATTCATTCAAATAATACTAGACCGGTTGTTGTCCTTCTGTTATCCTCCCACAAACCGGTTCCATTAATTTAGTAAGAATCATTTTCAGAATTCTAGTTTTAAGTTAGTCATGCTTGCTATTTGAGTTGGTTAGTTGAAATCAAGAGAACTTCATACGGAAAACTGCTAATAACTGTTACTCGAATATATTAAGTATCAGGTTTACAGTCAAAATAAACTTCTACCATCCAAACTTATGTCAATTAAAGTTTGACTACCTGCTTCATTTGCTTTGAAGGAAATTTATATTTAAAATGTTCCTTCAGTATTCACTAAATAACGAGTACCTGAGACATTCACATTCACTAGGTTGACGTGCAGTTATTAACTGATATAGGTCAATAAACTGATTTCTGAAAATAGAGGCTGTTTTAAACTTTTCTTACAGCTATTCCTCGAGAGTATAACTTATTACTTTAAAGATGATTTTGATTCAAATATCATCCAGTTAATTAATTTAGTTCATCAGCTGTACGTTCATGCTGCCATATATGGAATGTCATACGAAATGCGTCGTTTATTTAATCCAAAAAAGAGAGGTTACATTCTGTGGTATTATAACAATATTCGGTTAGTACTATCGGGAAACGATAATTGATTGGCATAAAAATACCTCACGATAAATACTAATAAGATATTGCACGAAACAGCATCAACGAAAAACACACTTTACGTAATCATGAAACCAATACTTAATGGAGTAAGAATAAAAGCATAGGGTTGGACTCATTGCTACAGAGTTGGTGGAATGCAAGTTACAAGTTACGGTTGTGTGAAGAAAAGGAAAATTAGGTATTTGCTGCCATCTGAAATAGTTCAAGGGTACATAAAAAGTGAACCAGATAATATATCAATTTTCGTCACTTGAAACAATCCACCTCAGATTGCTACGAGTTCGGTCCGGTCTATAATCCATGAAGAGCTTTATGAGTACAAATAGAACTTCAAAACCAACAAACTCCATAATATATTGATTGGTTGACAAATTTAGTTATTTTTTATCTACTCTGTTGTAATCCAGTGTGTAGTTCAAATATGGATAGTGAATGTACAAAATAGATGCGAAAACACTGAACGTTCAAGTAACTTAACTGTTAATGAATTTATTTGGAAGAGATGAGAACGAATAAAATTGTGTACAGTTATCACCAAAATGTACAATATAATTAATATTTTACAAGTGAAACTTCGATAAAACGCAATCAGAATATATATCCGTACAATTATGTTGGCATTAAAATTCAAATTCCCATAGATCCTCACCACGTTAAGTGGATAACCTGACAAAAAAATGAGACGTTTATCATTCCGCTTGGACATTAAAAAGGTTATCCATTAGTTTTCCGTTGTTTCTTTTTGAGTATTTTCATAAATATTTTCAACAAAACAGGACTGCACTAAGTGATACTTTTCTGTTTGTCTAAATCATATTTTCAACGATAATGTAGTGAATAAGGGATCAAAAGTTAAGTACTAGATAAAGTACTATCCTATTATCCCATTTCCCCCAAATAAGTTAAAAAATACATTGTCCATTTGATTCTTCTTAATGTTTTTATTACGTTGCCAACATTGATCGGTTTATCAATAAACATGTCAAAATCTTTGGAGAGAATATATATATATATATATATATATATATATATATATATATATATAGAGTATAAAGGCTCTTTAATTCTTACTTAAATCTTCAAAAGACAGTGGTCTGACGGATATGTAAAAGGTCAAACTAATCTTCTATTCAGTCAACCATAGAATACTGACCTGAGTGAAAAAAATAAGTAATCCAATGTATCCATGGTTATTAACACTTGGAGACTTTTGCTTGTAAATAAGGCAAACAAGTTTTAAATGGTTTTTCACTTAAAGTGATTACAGTACGCATAAGTATTAGGCTTAGTCACATTTAGCAAAACTTGATACACTAGTCACCTTGTTACATAATAACAGTACTATAATAATCTAACTGCTAATAAATATTTCCTCCCCTCGTTGCAACGATTATGACATGATAAATGAAATTTAATGGAGAACCTATTCAGCTAACACTGCAAATTAATTCATTATGTATTAAATCGAACGTAATAACCAACCAATAAATACAAAAGAAAACAGATTAATACTTCGAATATTTAGTGAAACAAAAGCGAATTCATTCTTTTCACAAGCAAACATGTACACTATTTATCATGGTGAGATGTTAAGCAATTTGTTAAGCGATTCCAGAAGGCCATACTAGTTCGGAGGAATAGCAGAAGGATAAGTAGTAATAAATTGTTTGATTTTATTAAGTAGGTCAGTTTTTCCTTACATTTTTGTTTTACTTATTTCATTTTTTTTAATTAGAATAAAATCACAGTTAACATAATTTATTTTGAATGATCACATTTGGTAAGCGCTCTTATTAAGTCATCCAATGTTAATTTACCATCCCCATCACTGTCTATTGACTTGACGTAATTTCTTACAGATCTCCTACTGAATTTAGCGTCATGTTTTCTTAGAAATGATCTTAATTGTTTACAAGTGATTCTACCACGTTGTTTCTTATCAATCATACAGAACATCTCTTTGACGTCCAATTCTCTAATAAAACAGAAATTAAAGGAAAATTACATTCATATTAAATTAATTTCAATTCTTTTAAATGAAATTCTGACGGTAGTTTTTACTACAGTTGTATCAGTGGATTATTGAAAATAATGAACAAGTAGTAAACAATTTCGCATCCACTTTATGAAACTTATCAATATCGAGTGGTGGTAACTCTTAGACAAGTTTCAACAACTTCCAAGTCAAATCTGATATTTATTGTTTATCTCACATATATGTTAACTTGTGGTAGGGAATCTATTGGAGTAAAAAATGGCTTTTGGGAGCGTTTGTGATTAAATAATAAGTGTTTCTTCATAATTCAAATTTTAGCATAAAAGTTAATTTTAGCGATCAGAGTGTACTAAAAGTAAGCAGTGAAGATCTAAAGATATACTTAATACAATATTTTAAAACTCATTCATACTTCCATACGTTTATTGAGTTTTCAGTATACCTGAGCGACATCCCTACTCGCTAAAAAAATGTTACATGCATTTTGTTGGTCAGTAAAATCGGAGGAACCAAGGATGACCTCACCAGCTCAGGTGAACATAATGAGTCAGTAGCGCCATGCTCAAAACCTGTTATTTGACTCAGAATGTGTTTGAAAAAGAGAAGCTTTCTATGAATAGCTTCAAGAACCATAGTAACAATGCGATAATGCTTCCGCATATTAACGGTCTATGCACAGGGTGAAATATTTATTAAGTAAACCATGTTGATAGCAAATATTTTAGTTTGATGTATTTTTCAAATGAACAATAACTACTCATAATAGATGAAGTATATGAACGTTGTCAATCGTGTAAAGGTTACATTTACGGAAGTTACCATTTCATGATATGGAACAACTCTGAATAAATTTAAAATTATTTACGTTTTTAATAGTTTTTTAAGTTGATAAGGATATTAATTTTTTGGCGTCAAGTGAAACAAAGTATTATAGGAAAGTAAAAATCAACCACTTACTCCATAGTGAATATTCAATTAATCTATGCAGAAAAATAAATGAGACAATAAATACGAATATATAACTAAAAGGGAACAAAGAACTATCACATTTGATAGGAGTCAAGAAAATAAATAGATCTCAATCACTTACTTATTTAATCAATTAACTCTGTATTTGAAATTTAGGGTATTACTGAAAACAAACCTAAATGCATCTATTTATATAGATAGAAATGAATAATATGATTGGTCACCATGCATAATTCTTATTATCATTAATTAATTATTGGTAGTGAACTAAGAAACAGACTTGTGATGGCTTTTACACGGTTAACCAAACTTAGAAAAATGTTTTATTAATAGCTGGAAAAAAAACTACTAAAAGAATAAACTCCGGTGAAACCCGGAGAAAAAAGGGACTCTTAGTGGGGGATTAAATTATCAACTAGAAGTATTGGTGTATTTGAATGGAATTTAAAACTCGGATTAAAACTCAGTTTATTGGTAATTTAATTCATACACTTAGACTATTTTTATCTTAGATTTACTGATGAAACTATAGATGAGATCAACCGTGTGTACATATTATTTACAACTTGACGATATCAATGAATGGTAAACAGAATTCTCCATTATTTATCGAAATCAAAACTGGTTTCACAGATATTTCACCCATCATAACAGTTTACAAATGTTGGTATACTTGTAAGGTATCTTTTAGAAAGCTTCCGAAAAGTAATAATTTTAAAATCATAATCTCAATAATTTTTTCTTGTATGGTACTTATCCTTCAGTTTGCCTGAAACAATGATTTCATTGATGGATAGTTTGGATAAAATGTGGGGATTGCTGTTTTCCTTTTCAGAAACAATAGTGTGTATTAATAATTATGAATTTTATGAATCCGTGTATTATTCTTATTTTTCATTTTCTACATTCTGTTACCACGCTTATAAAAATTCTAGAGAAAGTAATTCGTTTAGTATGTAGGACTCATCTAACATAAAAGACTGCTACTACTTACAATGATGATTTTGTGGTTTCATAGTTAGTTATGTAGATATTACTTGTTTCATGAACGTAATATAAGCGAGTTACTTTGTTTTTTTTTGAACAGGTGAGATTTATTTGAGAGTCTAATTGACTTACATTTCTTGTATTATGTTTGATTGGATTTTATTTTCATCTGGGCTACCTGTTCCTGCTATCTAGATATTTCAACAAGTCATCTAATTTCATTTGTTTTTTTTGTAAATCATTATGGCTATTAATCGCATAGCCTATTCAGGTGCATTTCTGAAAAGTGTACGAATTTTCGTTGCACAAGTTACAAAGGCCCAACCAGAGATATCATGGTTGCTAGCAATATGCAGCGAAAAGAATGTACATTATTTAGATGTCGATTGACTGGACTGCTAACTTGTTACTGGTGATCATTCAATATTTGTCGTCAGAATCGATCGAGAACCTGTTGAAATACATTGTGCTGAGAATTCTATATTGTACCAAAAATATGATATTGAATAAAGCTTATGATAATAAATAATGGATTAATCCTTTCTGATATTTTTTTAATCAGACAATAACAAAAATCGAAATAAAACGAGAGTTAACAAGAAACGTTTGTGATCTACAACTATTACAAGGACAGAGGTTGTTTCCTCTCTATTGTTTTATATCTTCCTTGAAATACTAAAGAACATGGAAGGAGTTCTAAAGAAGAACATTCTAGTAAAGCACAATTTACAGTTAGACAAAACTTTGGATCCTGAAATATTGTTAAGTTTAAGATCGAGCTTTCTAATCTTAACCATAGCTGTAATTCGCTCAATTATCAACCTAGATTGAATCGGTAACATTAATAAGTATTACTAAGAAAAATTTGAATCATATATCAGTCAGTTGAATATACTTCTCATTTTACGCTACTCAATTGACTACACATGACACAATCTCTAGTATTCTATTTAGTATGACTAGCTGTATGTATATATTCATAATCAACAATTCAAATTGTGTGTCTCAAATTGCAAAACTTTGTTTCATAATATATTTACTTTCAATAAATACAACAAAAAAACAACTTTTACATTCCACATGTCAATTGGTGTATGTGAACGTATTTGGCAAACTTAATAAAATCGGATTTATTGATTTTAACACGTCTATTTTACCTCATTGTGAAACTAGCAAGCATATATGGAGTAACAAGTATACATTACATAAAATGCATAAAGTAATTTCAATACATACATACTGAGTATAGTAAATAGTAATTATTGACATTCTGTTAACTTCATTAGGTGATTTTATGTAGTAATACGTTCATTTAAAATAGGAAACTCTTAGCTTTAATTATTTACAAACTAGTTATTTTACTGGGAGGCAAAATCCGACTAACACGTCCTCATCTTGCCTCCTGGATCATGGCATTTATCCCATGTACTAACGTGAACGGTAATGTGGATGGTGGAGATCAGCCTAATCAACCACTCTACCTCAACCCGCAAACGATTACGAATGCTACAAAGAGTCATTGCATAACTATTGAGGGTTCAAAAGAATGGTAAAAAAATGAGTCTGCCTAAAAATAAAAAAACGAATGTGAGTGTTATGTAAGGGTTCTGCAAAGCAGTGCAAAAACAGCTATCCCGCCCCGGTAGTTGTGCCGTGCTTCGATGTAGTACTCTTATCCAGAAGGGCCTACTAGGCTTCACCATGTTCCTATGGCTGGAAGGGGGGTCTTGTTTTTTTAGTTATTTTATTGGAAACATATTTCGAAATATGATTGTAGCAACGTAACATGTTGAATCATTATATCTAGCTTCAAGTGGGATATAAAAAAAATTCTGATGGACAATTAGTGATTGTAGATATGGAACTACTTGACTTTCAAAATCGTTAATCGGTATATAGTGTATGAGATAAAGAAAGCGTCCTTCATTTTACTACCGTGTGTTCATTTAACCTCCAAAAGAAAATTCAAAATGGCTCTTAGTAGAATAACTACCTATTATCTGTTATGTTTGTTTCTTTTTATAACTGATGTGCAAGTAGTGACATCATATAAATTTTGGTATGAGATTACATCGACCTAGTAAAAACTCATCAATGTACATGTATATATTTCTTCAGGTTGTTTCGGATCTCTCACCATTTCCTCAGTAGTCTTTCACATCCGGAAATTCTAACAAAAGGTAGGACTATAATATGAATAGGTACTTTAGTGCTCTTCTCCATGTAAGTTTGTCCAGTGTTCGGAAAACACAATTTCATTATCAGGGTTCTAGGAAATTATGATTCAAGTATGTAAACTAACGAGGAATACTGAAAACGATAAACACCATTGATAATAGTAACACCATAGTAACCTATATGACTAAGCTTAGATACTCCGTCAGATGAACAATGTTAAGTGAAGTATCGTTTAGCATTTGACAATGAACATAAACAGTAAACACATGAATTTAAAAAATCAGACAATCACTACTTTTTAGTTGACGTAAAAAGGTGATGTCTTAACCAAATTGATATCAGCAACAAAGACAAAAACTGCGGTGTTTTAAAAAAAAAAGATTTTAAATTCTCAGTCTAAATAAGGAGTTTCCAGGGGTAGAAAATCTTGAATGACACTTATGCTGAGAGATGCTTGTCATAATCGTTATTTTTCAGTGGCTCAAATTCGACATGTCATCAGGTTGACTAAGAAGTAACTTCTTCTAGCCTTTTCGGAATTTACTCCTAAGATTTCAGCAAGAAATAATAAAACAACATATGCACAAATGTAGAACATCTGGAATACAGCAAAAACAATCCTTTTTCTAATGAACGAGGAAGACGTTTCAACGTGCAGAATGAAGTTCACTTTCAAAATAATCTCGCAGACGATGTTTGTACTGGAAATTAATTAATTCGAGATCAGATCAACGTATAATTAACGCCTAAAAGTTCTAAAAACGCAGTTTTCATCATATCAGTTGCACAGATAGCTACTATCAGTTTATCAAAATGAATCGATCCTTTAGCTAACACAGGAAGGTTAAATACAATACAAAAATAATATTACAAGTTGTATGAATTGATCAAAAGTATCAACATAAAATGATATACCGATACAAGGGCTCTCGTAAAATATACATTATGAAATTAATTCCAGTCACTAATTGATGTGATCTGAAAGGCCAAGAAGCGCTTCATGTCTGTTTCACTGTACCACTTGACCTTTGGGAATTATGTACCTACCACATCGTACAGAGTAGAGCATACAACTTTCATTTTCTTGAACTACCAAACAAAAGATTATCTCTATGTTTTATATATAATCCATTCAAATATCTTTGAACTCAATAGGACAGTTTGTGTATAAAAACCAGATTGTGTCATTTACGTCAGAAGGCAAGGTTCACCTAAAAAAAAGAAATATCATGAAGTTAATGAGTTTTATTGCATATGCATGCTAAGCGTATACAACCACTGACCACACAGATATTTGTGTTGATGGCATCATTGTCAACAAAAAAGAAGAACTATTAAAGGGTCAACTCAAGGAATAAAAACAATTTAAAAGGCTGTTACTTGTTTACTTAACCGCTTATTTCCTTGTTTTATTTTACTATATGAGGTTTGGTACATGATGAAACTGAATCCTTACAGATCGAAACAGATAAAGCATAACCTTAATACCAACCATAAAGTTTGGATTGATCAATAAGTTCACTTTTTCTATTTATTTGTAATACTTCGTTTATTTAGCACGCTTTCATTCAGTGTTGCATTGTGTTAAATAATTGTTCGATCGCCTCATTGATATTTCATGTCGTATGATATATCTCAAGCCACTCGGAGAACATACTGAAAAGGTAAACACGGTATTCCAAGTAAATACCCTATCGGCTAAGAGGTTTGTAAGCACTACACTTCAATCAGTATATTAAAATAAATATTTATCCACTTATTTGTTTACTCAATGAAACAACACAAACATTCAAATCGATCTCTGTAAGTTTTTAGTTAGATCAGGTAGGTGTTTTGAACCTTTCCGCTGAAATCCAGAGGTAGATATTACGACTAAGAATAGCACTTTGCAGCAACTGAAAAGAAGAGCCCACAACAGAATTACTTGGAGCTCCCTGATCATTGATGTATGCCCCCAGATAGGTAGAAAACTTAAACGATGGGTTTTACCATATATTTTTGAGAGGACCTAATAAGTCTCCTCCTAAAGATGTATAAACTCAATGAACCAAACGATGTAACTTATTGTAGTCTAACGTCCTAAAATAAGCACAAAGATCACGATCTGGATTTGAGTCCAGTATTACTGTTATCTACCTGAAATCCTTATTATCAAAGAGATGACTGAAGTAATAAATATGATCTACGCGAGCCATCCCTTAACCCATAATATCAGCGAACGACAACTTAATTTTGATTAAAAAGCCTTATTACGTAGTAGTAGATTTGGCATTTATTCGTAGAATTATGATTACCATAAGTCTTTTGGTTTAATTCTTATTTGATTTAATCAAAAACCTAAATGTAGCGTTTGTCAGGCAGTATATTAAATGCAACTTTAACTGAAAATCTTCTGTTGAACACTATTTGAAGAGGTCACCAGCTGTTGATGCAATTTTTCACAATTTAATGTACGAATGTTCGAACTAGCGAATTAGTCCGTGTTCATGTGTTATTATAAAAAGTAAAATGTGTGATTTATTTCACACTCGAATGATACTGATATCTGAATACTAGGGCAACAGAAGGTTCTTACTCTACACTTTGGAAATTAGTCTAATTTTTTTGGTATTTTTCAGAAGCAATTAAGTATTTCCAATCACAGATGTAATCATAATATGATATCTCTATAGACTATTAAAAATACGCCTATGTATTTTGACTAATTATCTTTAAATATTACAAGAAAAATGCACACTGATCTCAGCCACTGAAAACGTTATTTTATATTAATATACCTCTATTAAACTGTTCATCTAATGCATCAGCTCATATCAGGTGATTGTTTGAAGGATAAACTCATTAAGAACTCAGTTTTTTGGCTTCAAGACTACACGTAAATGCTAAATCCCTTAAAAAGATGTTCGGATTTTTATTCCAAATATTTTCAAGCGTAAGAGACTAGTGATTGGCTGATCAGTGATCAAGAGTTTTGTTTTTTCGTGTCAACAGCTTAAGGTGTCTGTATATATCTAGATATCATTGGAGAAACCGTTTAATGACTAATAAAAAAGTATATTTTTGTTTATTTCAGCAGTGATTACGTAGGAAATAAACTCCAAAGTGGATAAAAAATTCCAGAGCAACGAAATATCAATTACCTTCAATTATTGTCAATACGGTGACTAAAAACTTCAATCCTATCAGTCTTTATTGAATCAATTATTTCAATCATTATGAGATCAAATTTTGATAATGCAATGAGAAGACGAAGTTCGTCTTCTCATTGCATTATCGAAATTTATCAAAGGGACTAATTGTTTTAAGATCAAATTTTATCAATCAGACTAGTTCTTATCATTCTAAAACTAATGTATTTAAACAATTCGATGTTCTTAACCAAACGCATTATATATTATAGCGAAGCTATCAATTTGTAGTTAGGAAAAACAAAATACTTAGGTTTGAGGAATGGAATAAACTCTTTTTAACTTCCTTCTTTAAGGCGTTGGATTGCGTACAAAATATATAGAATCAACGAGTGATGGAATCAGTAATGATGAGTTAGCTACCTATGTGACACAGAAAAGTTATTTTTCGTTTTAATCGTTATCCTCTCAACAGTAACACAGATCTTGAGGCTAGTTATAGTTATTGTAAACAATCGCCGTCAAAAATTTTGGTCAGTTAACTATCGATATGACCCAGTCCTCTTACTAGTCTACCTAGGACCAAACGCTTATTATCTCATTGAAAATGTTGAATGAAATATGGAATATTTATTTACAATTTATACTAAGCTTAAAATATGAAGAAACCATACTGAAGATGAAGTTATGAATCACTAAAGCATGATGGTTTCCAAGGTGAAAAGTAATTCATGCTGCGGATATTTTTCTTAAGATCTGTGCAACAAGAAAGCAAGCGTGACTATAGTCACATTCTTTTAGGTCATCTGAAGCTCTTTTCAGCGTATTTAAAACAGTAAGGGCAGCTGAAATCCGCTATTATTTTTTTGTCGAAAGTTTCTGATGTTTTCTAACATCATCACTTGAAGATAATAATAGTTATTATATTTATTGCATTTCTCCCTTCACTTATGTCTCATATCCTCATGATTTTATTTATAATTGTTCATGATATCAATCCACCTCAATTACCTTTACTTATTGTAACAAAGACATTTTAATGGCCTTTCTACATTCATATTGTAATTCATTACTAATTTATTGAGTCTATTGTTCATATTACGTAATCTAATATTATAATCTTTCGATTGCATCATTGTGGTTGTTCCTTGTTCATATGTCCTCACGGAACTAGTACTTTAACATAAAAACTTTTTCATATATATGTATACATACGAATGTACAGCTTGATAATAAATCCTTTGAAGAGATCCCTTCCCTGAACTTCGTATTTTTAATATGTTGGATTTGCAACTACTTCAATGCCTGCAATTAAATGTTACCGTATTTCGATGCACCTCCTGGGTTCGGTCTCACACCTGCTTATCTTTTACCATAGCTAATAGGCATAACTTGTCGAAGATGCCAGTAATATTACTTCGCAGTCACATATAATGTGACTTTTTTCTTTTGGAAAAAAACAGAATATCTATGAGATTAGCTGTCGACAGACTTTTGAGATACCTTGAGTATCTGTACAAAGTTTTCGGGTTATGAAATCAATCCCCTGAAAGGAGGCAACATGTATAATGATAATGATGATGATCAAATACCATATTCCAGTTTTAAATTATTGATTTTGTCGATCGAATCATTGAGAAAGTCCAACTGTACTCAAATAACCCCTTCATTATACGAATTTAAATTACCAAGACTCTGTAACTAATGTATAAACTGAAACATTCCCTTTACTGTTCATGAATGATAAGCTTATCGTTTTTTCGTTTAATACTGAAAAAGCAATGACAATTATCTTCAAATATTTATCTTTGAATTTAAGATAGTATCTAACATTCAAACTATGGACATATTCATTCAGTGGAACACTAATTCTCTCAATGGTATTTTAAACATAACACTTATCAGCAGTCATAATTTTAATTAACTCAAGCGTTTTTAATCACATGAACCAACCTGAAAAAACAAACTATTGTAAAATTATTACTTACCATTCTTACGAATTCGTATGAGATATTGCTTTTCTTATTTCATCGCAAATAGTTTAGGTATATAACTGAACAATTCAGGGTATAAAGTCACATTTTGCCATGCTTGATTCAGTTTTGCTGTAGCAGTTGCTAAGGTTTCCTTGTTATCTACTTAAAATCTGTCTTCACAATGAGTTTAAACTATTTTTAATATTATGATTTTGAACTCTCAAACAAATTTATTCAGTAGATTTTGAGCGAACATGATTTAGATGGTGATCAGCAATGAAGTATCGATAAGTTGATGTAAGTCTTCGCCTCTAAATAGTAAGTAGTGGTTTTAAGGGTGTTACGTATCATTGCCTGCCTCAAAGTTTTCTAACTCATTGATTGTTTTACATGCCATCATGAGTAACCATGATCTGATCGAGATATCATAATCCAACGTAGATTAATATTTATTGACGATTCAGAGACCTTTGATTGTTCAAAAATCGCC